>NC_054574.1:3385724-3410724 GCF_017654505.1 Polyodon spathula | reverse complement strand
GCATTTGACATCTCAGAGGAGCTCAGCGCAGCTCACAGTTAACATGTCATTGAGGTAGCAGCACACAGTTGATGGTTTGCGTGCTCACACAACACAATTAAGATGGCAGAAGAATGTCTTTTTTA
Source organism: Polyodon spathula (assembly GCF_017654505.1). Taxonomy (NCBI): domain Eukaryota; kingdom Metazoa; phylum Chordata; class Actinopteri; order Acipenseriformes; family Polyodontidae; genus Polyodon; species Polyodon spathula. Next base: position 3,410,599 of record NC_054574.1, on the reverse strand, counting down.
TTTTCAGCTACACTTATTTCCTGCTTATACTGCTCAGCTGGCTTTGAAAAATGACATTTCAGCAATAACTTCTGTGACAGTATAAATAATTTGACAATTGTCTGCTGTCTTCTACAGCACTGAACTTTAAGCTTGGCTCGACAAGCTGGTGTTTGGTTCTACAAAGACAAATCTGCCACAGATATATGTAGCATGGGCTGATCCAGAAAAAACAGGTGAAAATCCTCTGCATAATCAAGGCTCTTTGTTCTCATGTTTCATGTTATATTAAATGTCCTGTGAATGTATCAGTGTTTATTAAAACAAAAAATGAACAGGTGAGAATCCTCTGTTATAATCAAGGGTCTGTATTTAAATGCTGTGTATGTTTGTACACAGCCACATTTAAGAGGGAGGGAGAAGCACCACTGTCTCCAGAGTCAGAGGGAGAAGCACCGCTGTCTCCAGAGTCAGAGGGAGAAGCACCGCTGTCTCCAGAGGGAGAAGCACCGCTGTCTCCAGAGTCAGAGGGAGAAGCACCGCTGTCTCCAGAGGAAGAAGCACCGCTGTCTCCAGAGGGAGAAGCACCGCTGTCTCCAGAGTCAGAGGGAGAAGCACCGCTGTCTCCAGAGGAAGAAGCACCACTGTCTCCAGAGTCAGAGGGAGAAGGACCGCTGTCTCCAGAGTCAGAGGGAGAAGCACCGCTCTCTCCAGAGGAAGAAGCACCACTGTCTCCAGAGTCAGAGGGAGAAGCACCGCTGTCTCCAGAGTCAGAAGAAGAAGCACCACTGTCTCCAGAGGGAGAAGCACCACTGTCTCCAGAGTCAGAGGGAGAAGCACCGCTGTCTCCAGAGGGAGAAGCACTGCTGTCTCCAGAGTCAGCAGGAGAAGCACCGCTGTCTCCAGAGGGAGAAGTGCCTCTGTCTCCAGAGGGAGAAGCGCCGTTGACTGGTGAGGCTGCACTTGGAATACTGTGACCAATTCTGGGCACAAAAGGGACACTGTGACCCTGGAGAGAGGTTAAAGGACTGAGCTATGAAGATAGGATGAAGGAACATAACCTGAATATTTAACATAGAACAAGGAGAGAGAGAGAGCAAGAGAGAGAGAGAGAGTGAGAGACAGATGGAAACCTATGGGACTGCAATTTATTTTATTATTGTACAATTCTGAACTATTGAATTGGAAAATCAACAGGTCTCTGCGTCTATCTTAAAAGCAGCGAGGGAAATTAATATTTTGTGTGTATCAGGCGAGTAAGGGGAATCATCCTGTTTCCATGGAAACCAGCAAAGACGGCCTAACAAAAAGTGCTGCAAACTCTAATCCCAGATAAGCAGACATACTCTGCACACAAAAATATAGGAATTATTTTAAAGGTAGTAACCAAAGATGCCTTCAAAACAATGGTTGCCAACTGTAAAATTAAAAACAAGAGTGGTTGACTATAGCAATTCTGTCTATCTTTAGTTACCCATATGGAGATTCTTGATTGAATCTTAGCCAATCACAGGAGGCAGCATCTATCCTTGTAGTTTTTCCATTACTCTGCTTCATGAGGTGTTCCAGAGCCCCATGCAGTGCTAAGAAACACATTACTTTACTGTATCCGGTGTTTCCATATCACAGCAGTAAATCTGTTAATATAACTCTGACTGCTTTGATATTTCTATTCACACATCATAGGTAAATCAACTAAAACATTTACTCAGGAACACTTGCCAGGAGAAAAAGGCTGCAGCATATCCAGATCATGCTCCCTCCTGCGGCAAAGCTGCCGCTCTGATTGAAATGAGAGGCTTACTGAGAGAACCAGCATTATTGCAGGAGGGAGCATGACTTGCATACACTGCGATGTTTAACAGAGAAAAAAAATCTCCAGGATATTGCTCCTAAGTAAACGTTGACAAATGTATTGTCCAGTTGATTTATGACATGTGATGTGTGAGTAAAGATATCAGAAGAGTCAGCAACATGTTTAAAAATACAACTCTGCAATATATAACGGCCAACATGGAACACAGCAAAGGCAACGTAATGCATTCCTTGTTAACACTGCAGGGGGTCCTGTAATACATTAGGATCCCAGTAATTCAATATCAACTACATGACTAGGAAACCCATTCCATGCCCTCACCACTCTCTGTATGAAGAACTGTCTCCTTCAACTTCATGATTAGGTAACCCATTCCATGCCCTCACCATTCTCTGTTTGAACAAGTATCTCCCTCCCTCTATCCTAAGTATATCTCTACTTCCAACTTTGCCCTCTGGTCCTGGTTTCCGTACTGCACTGAAAGTATTGGTTAACTTTGTCAACTCCTTTTAGACTTTAAAGACAGCAAATCCCAATTCTTCTTTGTTCTTCGCTAAATAGATTATTAGAACCTATCATTATAGCTCCAGGGTCTCTGGCTCTGGAGATGGCAATGTCTCCACCCCTTTGGCACTGGAGATGGCAATGTCTCCACCCCTTTGGCACTGGAGATGGCAATGTCTCCTCCCCTTTGCCACTGGAGATGGCAATGTCTCCTCCCTCTCTGGCTCTGGAGATGGCAATGTCTCCTCCCCTTTGGCACTGGAGATGGCAATGTCTCCTCCCCTTTGGCACTGGAGATGGCAATGGCTCCTCTCTCTCTGGCTCTGGAGACAGCCTCAGATCATCTCTCTGATTTTGGAGACAGCTTCGGCTCCTCCTTTGCTTATCCCTCTGACACCATAGCAGGATAGCGTCAAGAATGAGACTCAGAGGCTAGAAACTGCAGTTTAAGCATGTTTGCAAAACTGGAAGAAATTAACAAGGCACGACGGCCAAAATAAAGAGTTTAAATGTAACAAAAACCTACACAGGCCAGACTGGGCATTGCATTAACTGTCTTTTCTCCTTACACCACCACGTGAACAAAGGATTGTCTCCCTTTTTTAAACATGTGTCCACTACCCAATTAGCATTCAATTACCTAACTGGAGAATAGCCACACCTGTGATGTTGGAGGGACAGATTTAACCCCATCCCTGCTAATCTTACATTCCCACATACATGGTAATTACATTTTTACTATATACAGTAATTAAATGTATTAGAAAACTGACTAATAACACTTTTTTTAACTGGGTTATATGTTGGTTTGTTGGGGGTATTCACAGGTTTTCTGCTAGTTCTTGATGAAGCACACGTCCTATATTGTAATTTACAGCTGTGGTGGGGATGGATGTTGCTGACATACTTATTTGAACTGTAAGTGCTCGCTGCTCAGTCTCAATGCAAATGTATCGAGATAATGGTGTAATAAAACCTCTCTGTGTGTGTGTGGATCACAGTGTGACTTGCTCACCTCACCGTTCCTGCAGAAATGAGATAAACAGACTTGTGCTCGGAGGACAATTTACTGCTTCTTCAGCCTCCATCAGTTCTTCCTCACTACAGCTTTTTAAGGGTTTAGGGCCCTTGCGGGTTAGAGAAATACCATTTCAGATATATACATGTGACTAGTTCTTTTTCTACAGTATGGAAGCATTGTAAAGCACAGAGAGGTCTGGTAAAGCATAGGGAAGCATTGTAAAGCACAGAGAGGTCTGGTAAAGCATAGGGAAGCATTGCAAAGCACAGAGAGGTCTAGTAAAGCATAGGGTAGTCTGGTAAAGCACAAAGAGGTCTGGTAAAGCATAGGGAGGTCTGGTAAAGCATATTGAAAGACATGATAAAGTGTAAGGTAAACACTGAGTATAATTATGGGAAAAGGATCAAGAAAACTGCAAAGTTACCATGTAGATTTACCGTGGTAAACAAGTGCACCTGGACATTTTAAACTCTTATTTATCAAAACGTCTTTCACCACAATAGGATAAAGGGCTAAGTTAAAATGAATGAACAGAATTTGTATCCCTACATTATATATCCCTGAATTCTGACACTCAATGGCTTGAGCTAAACCTTCACAAGTTTCACTGTGTCTTACAAGAAGTATCATAAGCTGAGCTGAAGTTTATTTAGATGATTTTATATAATAATGTGAATACCAAAAAGCGATTCTCCAGATATGATGAGACTTGACTGAGCACCTCTCCTGTATCCCCGTCACACGGGATAACAAACAGACATTTCCTAGACCTGATTCCTGCAACAGTGGGAAAGCACCCAGCTAGTGGTGGGACACAGGCAGGGCTACCTGAGTGTTTTGCGGACCATGTCTTCGTCTGTGATGCCGTAGTAGGTGAGGGTCTCGTTCCAGGCTGGGTTCAGAGTGTTACGCAGGGTTTTGGTCCGCAGCTTGTTGGCCTGGGGGGGGGGGGAGCGATCTTTAAAGGATATCAAAACAAACTCCAGAGCACTTTACAAAAAAATATACTGGTGGTAAAAATAATGGCGTCACCAGAAACAGAATGACTGGAGTTGGGACATTTATCCCATTCAGACCCCTGAATAGCTAAACCTCTTTAAATATATGCAGCATATTTTCATGATCAAGCCCTCTCACTGCTGCAGTCGACATGGGCATTACTTTATGCCCCCCCTGAGTTCTTTCATTTCTAGTCAATGTCTTTGATGAGCACATCTCTGTTGTTTTTCACTGCAGGCATGATTCAGTTTATCAACAGATCTGTGATCGAACACCATTTAAAATCAATCCCCATTCTCGCTGCCTAAATAATTTCATGGCAAGAACTCCATCAAGGTATTTGGCTTGTCTCTGAAGTTTGGGGGTAGGTGCATGAATTCCATTTCAAAAATCAAGCCAAGGCTTCTGCCAATTTTTCTCAATTTACAATTAAATTACAATATAGGATGGTTGGGGCCTCCGAGTGTCTCAACTGTGAAAGCACGGCTGCATGTTGTACACGGTTAGTCATACAGTCAGGGGAGCGCAGATTCCTGGCTTTGCAAAGTCACCAGGCTTTGCTGGGGATTCCACAGGGAGCATGATTCCATCATTGAGAGGCCAGTAGCTCACACCTGCAGTGGTATTCCTGGGCTGCGGTGGGGGATGCAATTGAACATTCTTTGCAGGACTGGTCCCTTTGTTCTAACTTACCAGTTTTTGTACATATTAAATGTTTTGGACAGATTTTAAATACAGTAAATTACCCAATTATTTTACCCTGTCCAATTATGTTCCCTCACCATAGCAACTCCCCACAACAACGCAGGAGCTACACAGTGGATGTCAGTGAGCTACTGGCCTCTGGAGGACAAAGGCCAGCCCTGCAGGAGTCTACTTGAGCCTCTGTGGTCCGCTGTAGTTCAGTTTTGCCTCCCTAGCCCACAGGAGTGTTAGAGCCAATGTTCCTTGTGGAATCCACAGCGAAGATGGGCAGCTTCACACCGCCAAGTCACTGCTTGTCAGTGAAAATGTTTCAAAATAATTTCAAAGGACTGAGTAAACATGGTTACAATAAGCAGTGTTGACACTGTCAGGAGATCACACAAAACCTGGGAACAAAGCATTACAACTCAAGCTGATGCAAGAAATGCTTTGTTGTAGAGCTCGAAATATAGTACAAGGTATTGTGTTGACTACAATAGTGTTCATTAATAACATGTACTTTCAATATACATGCAACTATACTGCACAGGCAAAACATATTGTAATAATGACATTATTAATACATTATTAATAATAGTAACTTAACAATTAACAATTCAGTTAGAAACTAAGTTATAAACATTGCATTGTTCTGTGTGCTATATCGTGTTGCTTTATTTAGCCAAACATTACAATGCATGTGCTAGCACGAAAATGAAGCCCAAAACAACTCAATAAAATAAACTAAACCACAGCAATCTTCCATAAACCAGACCCAAAACTAGTGTCTAAATTAAGGGCAAATAAGTGTGATAGATCATGCCTAAAATCAGTGATATATATGTATATGATGCAATATTAAAAGAGATTGAGTGGAGGAGAGGAAGTGGTTACCTTGCTGGCTCCAGGCAACAGGTGCAGTTTGACGTAGGGATCAGCCAGTCCATTGTGGTCCATCGGTTTGAGCCCCTGTGAAAGTTAGAGGCAGAAGGAGAGAAGCCATTAGCATTGAGCCGTGTCCTTATTGGGTCCTGTCAGTTCCAACTGCACTTACAGTGAAGCGTGTCACCTAGTGCACAAAGGCTGATTACAATTGCAATGTTTAATAAATTCACCACATCAGCTGAATGTCAGCAGAGGATCCCCAAGCCCAGGAACTGATCAGTAGAGGCCGCTGCAGTACAGGAGAAACACACTCCAACAGTTTTGCCTAACTAATCCAGCACCAGGGCCAAAGATCCCCAGTAAAGACCGGCAGCTTCAGACAGCCAGGAACCTGCATTCCCCTTACTGTGTGGCTCACCCTGCACAGAACGTGGTCATGTCTTTACCAGGCGACCCATTCTGGACCTTTTTGTTTTAATCTTGGGTATTTTTGAAGTAAAGGATGAATCACAAAGTGTTTTTTACATTACAATCCAATGCCTATGATGTCTAAAACATTCAGCATACTGTTAATTCCAGTTTAAACTAAAGTACATTTCTCCTGCAGCTCTACCAAGTTCTGTATTCTTCATTTCAAATCAAGACTGCCAATATTTCTGTATGTAATTGTGCAGAGTATGTTTCTTGGTATTAATATCTCATTCTTCTGGGACAAGGACACTCAGGGACAGTACATGGTGCGAGGTTGCCTTGCAGCTGTCAGGCTGTGAAAGCAGGCAGGGCAGTGCCGGGTGGGAGGCAAAGGAGAAATTACATTTCAAGAAAATGGTTCCTGAGAGTGCCCTTGCCATTTTCATGTTTAAAAAACGCTCTGCATTGTTGTCCTAATACAGTTACTGTGGGTAAAACTTTTTTTTTTTTTTTTTTTTTTTTTAATCAAAATGGCAAATTTATACTAATTCTGTTATACAGTAAGCCTAAGACTCTATACTTTATTGCTGGACATATTTTTTAAAGTAGAACATGTATCTGTTTTCTAACACATCTAGTACTTATAGCAGTTAACACCACAGTAGAACTCGTCATATGTGATCAGTGCATTAATGCTGCTGATGGAACAGCTTCTCGGGACGGACAGATCTATAATAAGCAGCTTTTGTTGACTTCGACTTGAATAAGGGAGGAGACGACCTGGGCTCGTGGTAGCTGAGTGAAGGTTGTTGCAGATGAATGATGATGAAGGCGAATGGGAGAGACCGGTGGAGAATCTGTATTTGAGCCCGTCGATTAGGGATTTGATGAGCTGTTGGTCATGGTGAGATTTGAGAGCTTCGGCTAAGGCTATGATGTTTATAGGTGCGGAAGCTGAAAGGAGGGCAGCTAGTCATTTGCAGGACGTGGGTCAGATGGACTGGGAGTGGGTGTCGGCTCAAAAGCTGCATATGTAGAGATAGCTTCAGCCTTTGACCAGGCAGGTTCCAGTATTAAAATTACTGCAGATCTGCCTGCCGCCTGAGAATTTAATAGAGCGGCCGTATTTATCTTGGGAGCGAGATGAGGATGGGGGTGCTGAACCCAGGTAGATGGTGGAGAAGGAGGCAGCGGGGTGCGAGAGCTGTAGGAAGCTGCTCTGGGGCACTGAGATGAAAAGTGGGCTGTTGAAGCACAGATCCCGCAAGCATGGGCTCACAGCCCGCTGAAAATCCACTTGAATGGTCTACCAGCTCATACGAAAAACAAACAAAACTAGAGAGAGCGGAAGTGGAAACAGAAGACTTATGCAGAAGAAGGGGAGTGATTGACAGGGAGATTAAAGACAAGGGAAGGATAGACACGAGTAACCAGCACCCACCGAAACTCAACCTAAAGGTTTACACTTAATCGGACAGGAAATCAACAGGCCCAAGAAAAGTTTGAAACATTTACAGAGAAATATAACCGGGGCTTCCTGGCACTCCATAGTCCTCCACTTTCTCTTGTGTGCTGTAAAGGAAATGTGAGGAACAGGATCCTTTTGCTCAACCAAATATACAATACCATGAACTGTGTGACACAAGTGACATCTTTAGTGGCTTTTTGATAAAAAAAAAAAAAAAATGTACACTGCCCTCAAACCCAGTGTACACTTTGTACGCCTTCAGAAAATGTTGATAACTTTGGACAGCCCCTGAAGTTTTCACTTCCTAGACCAGGTCTTTGGAGTCAAAGCATGTCACTGGCAGCACAGCCGTCATTAGAGGACCCAACCAGCTGCTTCCCCTCATGCCAGACATGCTTTACAGACGGTGAGATGCTTGTCCTGCCCCTTCAACACTTTCTTTTCTACAAGTTTAAGAAAGAAGGCATCGAACGGGTGGCGACGGTTTCATTCTTCAGCTGAAAGGACCTGGGGAGTGGAACCCTATCTGAAAGCATGGTTTGCAGAGATTTCTTTAACAATACCAGGTTTAACATGATAATACAATTTGCTATTGCATGTACTGTATGTCTTAAAAACTACACGTGTGAGATGTAGAGATTGGAAAAGCATTAAGGGTCATAATTATATTGGCCTTTAAAAGAGCAAGTAGCAGGGTTCCAAACAATATAGTGTTACATGTCCCCACGTGTTGCTATAAATGTTTAAATAACGTACCTGTAATTTTTTTTATCATTGTTAACATCCTGACCACTGTTTACATTTATACCTTTAAAGTCTGTGTCAAAGCTCTTTTCAAAATGGCTGCTCTAGTGCACTGGGGTTTCAGATCTGTCCTCTAAATCATTGCAGGAAGTGCTCCTACTTTTCTGTTTTGTCATGGATCGTTATTGCTGTGTTACTTGTTTGACAATGTGGGCAATAACCCTGACACTACCAGTGCACTGGACCGGTCATTTTGAAAACAGATTACCAAGTCAATCATTTTACCACAAGTCCTTCAAATCCTCATCTATAAGCCCACCAAAGGTCAGTTATTTAACCCAGAAGAGGTTTCAGCCCTTCAAATATAGGGCCATACTTTCATCCTGAAGCCTTTTTGTGGGGTCATTAAATCAGACAGTAAAGTAGGTTGACAGTGGCAGAGATGCATGAAGAAACTCAGCTAAATTGTGAGCACACCTAAGCAATTTGGAAGTGGTATCGCTTCTACTTTAGAAGGAACATGCACTTAAAAATCAGGACAGCTTTTCACTGTTAAGGCCCCAGCAACAAGGGGGGACGGGGACTAGGACGGACGGATGGGTGTTACTGACACACTTGCTCATTTTTTCCCCCATGGTCTTCAGTAGTAATGTTATGTTGTTAGACTGGATGAAATGATTCTTATTAATTGAACATTTTTTCTTAAGTACGTACCACAGTCCTTGCACCTCCTAATGACTCATTAACACATTTCTCATTAACAGCAATGAGAAAAACTGTAATTACTGTTCTTGTTTTGTCAAGTGCTCCTAGCTGTTGATGACTTAGCTTTAAAACACCCACACAGTAATTTTGTAGATCTAGAGCGATCCAGCCAACCATATAAACCTTATTACGGCAATGCAGTCAGGGAACTCATGCGATAGATCAAATATTTATTACAGATTAGACACGATAACACATGTAATCATATGAGATGCTCATGGATAATACATTTAATTATAATACACCTTTGGGCTGGCCTCAGGGAACCCCTGCCCATACAGTGATAAGTGGAGAGGCTGACTGTAGGAAAGCCACAGGCAGGGGGGCAGATAGCTGCCCTCCTCCTTAGACAAAGCAAAAACCAGGAGGAGGCTGGGGAGGAGGAGGCAAACTCTAACTCACACCAAGGAGGTAATGGATCTGGCAAGAGCTGAATCCTGTCCCTGGTGATCACTGGACAAGTAATGCCATTGTTAGCAATAAGGTACTCCTATTTCGATTGACAATTGTCTGGTTATCAAAACTTAATCAGCTTGATTTGATTGATTGATTAAAAGCGAGTTATGAACCACCATTTTGCTTCATGGAGAGGTAACTTTGTACTGCAATAATAACTACAAGAAATATCACAACAAGCCAACAGAACTGCAAAGCATGTTCATCATATACGTAAACATGGAACTTGGACGTACAGATAGACAAAAAACATAACCCTGATTATAAAACACTCAATAAAGAGTCAAGGGATTTCTTAGGATGCTACATCATAAAATGATACAGGGTTCTTTGTTAAGCTCAAACAAAGAGGCAGGTTGAGCTGCCCTCTTTTAATGGTCCCCTGATTACAGTCTAGTTTAAACACAGGCAGTTGATCATAATTAGGGAAGAAGAAAAACAACTGTGCAAAAAACAGATGGGCAGCATACATCAGCATATTAACAAACTGGCGTCACAAAGCCACTGGGCTGTTCATATCCGTTTATACAGCGTTTTATTGGGTTTGTGTTTAACCTTTTCAATGAGGCCTCGACATGTCTTTTCAGCCGCCCAAGAAATGCAAAAGGATTTAGACTGCATACAAAAAGGGTGCAAACAAAAGGGTTACACACCAGTCAGAAACACATAGGAGTCAAACACCAAACAGGTGGTGCTGAAATACTCACCAAGACGAAGCCACTGGTGTTTATAGACTGGTCACTGTCAGCAACGAGACAGTGTGGGGAAGCAATCAGAAAGGCAAACCCAATGCTTGAGTATATAACCCAAAGTGTAAAGTACAAGTCAAAGGAGGCTCTCGTGAGGTTGCAGCATGCACTGGTGAGACCTATACTTGTCCGGTTCCTAGTGATTATCTCAAGATTAAAGTTTACAGGATCAAGGTGATTCAGCATCAACAACTCGACTAGGCAGCCCATTTCATGCCCTCACCTATTCTCCATATTTTTCCCAGCTGGATTGTCTGGTCCTATTTTCTGTACTACACTTGAAGTATTGTTTAGTGTTAACTATGTCAACTTCTTTTAAGATTTTAAAGACTTCAATCATACCCCCCCCCCCACTCTTTTTGGTTCTAGACTAAATAGATGCAGTTCCCTCAATCTTCATAGCTCAATGCCCTTCTAGCTTTTGTTTTCTTTGTACAGTTTTAAACACGTTTTCTTCTATTAGCAAACTATGCTGGAACCTTTTCCTTGCCATTTTCTGGAGAAAAAAATTCGATTCGATTTCAGCTGTTCTTTGGGAACTCTTTGCTGCTACACGGGTCCTGAGTTTTTTTTTTTTTTTTTTTTTGTAACTGGAGCACCTATGGACTACCACACAAACCGGTGAGACCCAACTTATTTATTATTATTTTGACCGTGGATGTTCTTTTTTTCCTTTGCTATTTTTTTACTTTGTTTTTCCTGGGTTGGACTACAAACACATTTTGATTCTTTTTTTTATGCTTTTTCTATCAATACAGTTTTTTGCTGTTGGACTACTTTTTGAATGGTTTTACAGGACATGTAATACGGGACTTTGCTAGCGTTTTGTTTTGTTTTCCTTTGCGGTTCTTTCCTGTGCCTCACGCATTCTATGTCTTTTCCATCCTTGTTCTGTGTTCACGGGTCTGCTGCTGTTCCCCGGTTTACTGATGGTTATGAAATTACTCAGGTAACAAGGATCGCAGTTCTGTGTGCGCTGCTTGCATGTGGTTTGGAAATTTAATGTTTTGCAATCAATTAACCTAGCAATCCTATTTTTGCTGTCAATCTGCGATCTACCTTTTACAGTATTATTTAATGGGGTTTTGGTAGTAACCTATTCTGATTCTGTGAATATTGTGTTGGCCTTTATGGTCAAAGATTGATTGTTACAATATAAACAAGCAGGGATTGCCTTTCTGATTGCTTCCCCACACTGTCTGGTTGCTGACAGTTATGGTGTTTTACAGACTCAATTTGTTAGCTCTGTGTACTTTTAAATAGGTCTATTTTCGAGGCGCTTGCAAATCTCGCAGTAAAGCCTGGAACAGCTCTGCTGTGGGAGTCTGGTTTGTTGCACTGCAGTGCTCCTGTGACCTGGGCAGGAAGCAACTAAGTCCGCAGGGCTGTGTTCTGAGCCCCGCTGCGATGATGGATGGAAATATTCAGTTCTGTTTCAGAGGGAGTCAGGCAGGCCGCAGGCCAAGCGCACGTGTATTTTTGGGAAGGTAGCAGCTGGCCACTGGAGGAAGGCAGAAAATTATTTACTGGGAGCAGTGTATGATACTGGTTCCCAGTTGGAGAGAAATCATCTGCCAATCTCTGATGAAGGCATTAGCTGAAAATGTTGTTTAGCCCAATTATAATTAAGGGTTATAGAAGTTATGGATAGGATTATTCTGTGAAGATCAATTTGTTACATTTTGCTATTTATTTGTGTCCAGTATTCTCTATGAAAAGGAAGGCATGGAAGCAAGTATTTAAACCACTCAATAGCCCGTAAACACTGCCTGAACACACAGTGAAGGGGTTGCAATAAGGAGATAAGCACCCCTTAAAACAGGATTGGTTTCATATTATTGCTAGTACTTTGAAAAAAAAAAAGGCATCTAAGCTTTCATATGTTCGAGCAACAACAAAATATCATATCATTCTGCATCTAGACAGCAATATCAACTTTTCATCTTTATTTGAAATATCAACAGATTCTTCTCACATTATACATGTTCAGAATAACAAATACAAAACTGTGGAGATCCTAGGGTGTTGTGAATTCACACATTTGTAACCAGACAATGCAGGGAAACAATCAAAAAGGCAAATAGAATGCTAGGATATATAGCCAAAAGTCTAGAGTACAACTCCAAGGAGGTTATGATGAGGTTGTATAATTAAGGCCCTGTGAAAATCGTGGTTTCATGGGTTGTGCAAAAATCGTGAAATTAGCCTAATACCATGATTTTTACAATATTCTTAAGAAATAAAAATAATTTCATAATTATTTGTATTTCATACAATTTTTTTTTTAAATCCCATTAACGAAACTGCACAGCTCTGCTGTGTGCCTGCGTGTAATATTCACCATGCACACAGTGCTGTGCAGTGATTATGTCATGTCACTATATGCAAACTAGGAGTGAAATTAAAATACTACACACTATAAACCAAAAAAATGGATGTCTTTAAAAAGGCTAAAAACGTAACGCAGGAGTTCTACACAGCGATGGAGGGAAGCTCTTCTGCACGTCCTGCAACGTTACTGTAGATCACTACCGAAACTCGTCTGTTGACAGGCGTTTAGATTCATCGAAAAGAGAAAGACGGAAATCCAGAATGGTACTGCGACTTCTTTCATTGCAAAGAAACAAAAAACGGTGACTTCCATATTCCAAAAGTCTACTTATGAAATTTTCATCTGACAGGGGTGTTTGTTTGTGCAAATATCCCTTTCGAAAAACTGAACAATCAAAAGTTAGGGAAATTCTTCAAAGTGTAGCAAATAGTGGAGGGATTCCTTCATCAGCTCAGCTGAGACGTGAATACTTACCTAAAGTTGCCGAGGATCACAAGCAGGAGATTATGGAATTGGTAAAACAGTCTGGTTGCTTATCAGTGGTTAACGTTGATGTCAGGGCATTTATCAGTATATTTGCTGTTTTTAAAAAAAATACAGGACAGAGGGAAGGAGACACTTCTTCACACAGAAAGCGGAGAGGGGATGGAATGTTGTTGAGGCAGAATCACTGGGAAGAACTTCAGGACCCAACTTGACTACATTTTAAGATCAATCAGCTACTAGGAACTGGACAAGCTTAGATGGCCAAATTGGGCTCCTCTCGTTTGTAGGTTTTCTTATATTCTTATATCGGTCAAACATTTTTTCATGGCACTTTATATTAAGGTCCAGACCATGAAGCTAATTTTACAATGCAGCTATTTCCATTACTGGGGGCTCCCCAGTACAGCTTCCCAGATATCCCACCATTGATCACAAGTGATGAAAACAGGCGCAGCACCACAATAATAGATTCTAGGCCACATTTCCACCCTCTCTTTATTTATTTCTTTAACTATTTTCATCAATCGTGGTACTTTGTTTAAAAAACATGGCAGACCACTGATTGGAGTTTGTTTGTAATGAGAGCACATTCTGCTAGAATTATGCCAATTTCAAATATTCTTTATTTCTATAGTTCAATTCTCTATTAGGAGGAATGGATAGTGGAATACAGGTCTCCATTGGAATGCGTGGACAGGTTTAGGGTTATAACTAGGACTATAGCAGAGCTATATTGTCTTACTGGGAAAACAGGAGATAGGAGTTAAACAATGGGGCCTAACTGGGACAGCTGGGACTCAACAGGTCAGAATAATATAGGGCATTACACTTCTATTTTACTGGGGTAATAGGCTTTGAAGGGATTCTAGCTAATGAAATAATTCCACAAATCTCACTAGTCGTGCACTCACATGTAGAAAGAAGTTTTGAAAGAACCACATGTTAACACACACGTATGGTCGTTTTATACAACACTAAGCTAATGAGTTTGCCTGAATTACTTTCAGATTGTCTGTTTCACTTCAAAGTTTTACCTCCACAGTGTCTCAAATGTCAAAGCATATCAGTCATTAGGACACCACTTCCAGTGAAATTACTGTGCAAGACTACCTGAAAGTAAGGCTAGTAAACAGAGCTTTCTGTAACCAAGTCTGGGAAGAGAGTTTCCCTTTACCTATGCGCCTGAACTCTGTACTGTCCTCTCTCCTGCAGGGTTGTATTTATTTGTATTGTAGAGCCCTGAGTTTTTTTTTTTATTAGTTTTTTTTTTTTATTGAAACCTGTGCTTAATATTATTTGTTTTGTTAGATTAGGGTTCTTTTTTTTAAAATATGTACGACACTTTGCAGTAATACAGAAAGTCCAAGTGAGTTGGTGTTAGGGTTTTTAGATTTTAAGCGTCTAAATGTTTTTTCCATAACTGCTGTCACAGACATGCAAGTCAAATCTAGTTGTCTGTAGTAGTGTTTATACAGAAGGTTGTGTGCAATGAAAGAATATTTATTCAATACACATACATGTTGTACACATGTAGTCTCATCCACATTAATGTAGTATAATAAAGTGCTGTAATGGAGCGCTTCTCTACTACTACCCTACCCAGCCCTATGCAAGGCAATGGGCTTCAGCTCCTCGACTCTGGAATACCCTGCCGCAGCCCAGCAGGGATTCTGAGACCCGGAAATTTTCCAAATCTCGTCTTAAGACTTATCAGCTTGATTTAGCTTTTAAATAAAATTAATAAAAAGACAAATGGGTTATTGGTTAAGGAAAGCCACTGTATAGTGAAAAGTTATCCGAAAATGTTTAAGAAAAAGGTTGTTGTAGATATCATTTTTTAAAGTAATAGTAAATGTTTGCTATAACATTCTTTCAAAAATGACCCAGGAATTATTTCAACTCTAGAGGAGTGTGGAGTTTACAGGATGGACTAGCTAGAGGCTTGGGCAGGGTCATTCAGCCTCTTACCTTTCTGTACCTGGGATTGGGCATCTGTCCTCCACCAAACAAAAACGCCATGCACGGGGAGAGAGGGGAGCAGATGGAGAGAGTGAACAGAAAAACAAGAAAACAGCATGAGAGAAAACAGAAAGCCAGCAGCGAGCCGCTGAGCCGCAGAAAGAGATTACAGCAGATTCTCAAGGCGCATATCGCCACCCCCCGGGGCCTGTGGCTCTCTGCCCGGTCAGTACACAGTTCCAAGGGCAAACACACAAACACACAGCCATGCTCTGAGGCCTGCACACTCTGTCAAATGGCTATGGCTGTCCCAAATTGTTTTTATTCAGAATTATTTTTGTTGAGCTGAAGAAGGAAATCCTTTACTGAGTATACATGAGAACAAGACAAAAAAATGTTTTGTACATATACACAACCTCAGACTGGGAGCTAGGATCCCTGTAAGGTTCCAATGTCATTTCCCACAGCATATGTTAACATACGGCGCTAAGATAAGGTGGAACCTTGAAGTCCTGCCAGAACTGAAAGGATTAACAAAGGATAAACACAGTTTAAAGTTGAATTGTAACGTGTACTAAACAAAGCTTTAAATATGTTTATTCATCTTATTAGTGCTTATTCCCCTAATCATTCTTACTGAGGTGAAGGTGAATCTATCATATATATACTGTATATATATATATATATATATATATATATATATATATATATATATATATATATATATATATATATATATATATATACACACACTGAGTGTACAAAACATTAGGAACACTTGCTCTTTCCATGAAATTGACGAGGTGAATCCAGGTGAAAGCTATGATCCCTTATTGATGTAACCTGTTAAATCCACTTCAATCAGTGTAGATGAAGGGGAGACAGGTTAAAGAAGGATTTTTAAGCCTTGACACAATTGAGACATGGATTGCGTATGTGTGCCATTCAGAGGGAAAAAGGCAAGAAAAATGATTTAAGTGTCTTTGAACAGGGTATGGTAGTAGGTGCCAGGCATGCCGGTTTGAGTGTGTCAAGAACTGCAACGCTGCTGGGTTTTTCATGCTCAACAGTTTCCCGTGTGTATCAAGGATGGTCCACCACTCAAAGGAGATCCAGCCAATGGCAGGCCAGTGGTCAAAAATGGCTCATTGATGAAAGAGGCCAAAGGAGGCTGACACGAATTGTGCAGAGCAACAGATGGGCTGCAGTTAGTCAACTGACAGTCCGGTACAACATTGGTGCCGAAAGACCCATAAAAGAATGCACAACTCATCGTACCTTGACACGAATGACGTATGGCAGCCGACAACCTAACAGAGTTCCACTTCTTTCAGCAAAACACAAGAAACTGCGGTTGCAGTGGGCTAAGGAACAAAAACACTGGACACTAGAAGATTGTTAAAACATTGCCTGGTCTGATGAATCCCGGTTCCTGCTGTTTCACGCTGATGGGAGGACTAGGGTATGGAGAAAACCACATGAATACATGCATCCATCATGTCGCGTGTCAACATTGCAGGTTGGTGGTGGTGGTGGTGTGGGGTGTAATTTTATGGCACACATTGGGCCCCTTGATAAGAGTGGAGCAACATTTGAATGCCACAGGATATCTGAACATCATTGCCAATCAGGTGCATCCCTTCATTGCAGCAGGGTGTCCATCTGCTAATGGATTTTTTCAGCAGGATAATGCCCCATGCCACAAGGCTAGAATTGTCCAGGAATGGTTCCACGAACATGACAGTGAATTCAGCTTACTGCAGTGGCCTGCCCAGTCACCAGATCTCAATCCAATTGAGCATCTGTGGGATGAGATGGAACAAGCTATTCGGAGTAGAGATCCACTACCAGCCAACTTGACACAACTGTGGGAAGCATTGGAGTCAACATGGGCCAGCATCCCTGTGGAACGCTTTCGACACCTTGTAGAGTCCATGCCCAGACGAATTGAGGCTGTTCTTTGGGCAAAAGACTGTGTAACTCAATATTAGGAAGGTGTTCCTAATGCTTTGTACACTCAGTATATATATATATATATATATATATATATATATATATATATATATATATATATATATATATATATATATATATATATATATATATTGTAGATATATTCAAAACAGCTCAATATCCATCCAAGAACAATTAGGATCCAACAGGATCTATGTTAAATATATGTAGTAGGGCTACTGATTTATCATAATCGCAGAATCACGGAATTGGGCATTTTCGGAATGGAATTCTCCATTACAAATGCACTTTTAAAAAAAAAAAAAAAAATAACTGCACAAATAGTCTTTTAGTGCTGTTATTCTCTTATAAAAAATAATGGATTGCTTTGAAAACTACACTACCCAGAAGCCCACCGATAACGCTTGTACAAAACTTTTTGTATGTTTATTTGGAAGACGGACGCTGATGGACTGTCTGTCTCTGCTGTGGTGCTGTGTGAGTCGAGTTGTTTAAAAAAGCAACTAGCTGTTTTGTGAGTTCTATTCTGTGGAATCATTTTGGAGTTGTATAGGAAAGTACCTGAAAAAAAAAAAAAAAGACTGTCAACCCCCAATTTAAAAAAATAAAATAAAATAATGATTGAATCTTTGTATTCATTTATTTAGTTATCATCACAAATCCATTACTCCGTCACCCGCTCATCACAAGGAAACACAAGGAAACCTTTAGTTTTATAACTTATTATTTCTGATTTATCATTAACTCCTTAATAATACTACATACTGATTTTTAGTTTTTTACTCATGTTGCTATAACATTGCTCTCTCTACTCCAGCTACTGTACTAAGAACAGAAAATGGTGACAACTGTAGATTCAATAATGAGTGGAACAATAAATACTTGTATATTATACCAACTGTGCCGAACGCAAAGCCTGCGTGTTTACTGTGCAGTGAGTGTGTGTCAGTAGTTGAGGAATACAATATGAAAAGGCATTCTGAAACCAAACAAGGAGCTTTTAGAAATACATATCCAGAGGGCTGAGCAGCTAGAAGCTCAAAAGTAGAGGCGCTGATCTCTTAAGTTATACTATTAATATGTCAGATAGATTTTAAAATGTTTGTAATGATACTCTGTTAAGTTATCACACTGTTCTGTTAGTACTGTTCATGTGGTAAAATGTGTTACTCTTGTTCAGTATATGAACATTAAGTTATGTCTTACTTGTTATTGCTCAAACATGATTAAAATACTCTGTCCTACCTACTCCAATCTGGCCCCCTTTAAATTTAAAAAACTAGTTGAAGAGCCGTGCTCTAACTGAGGCAACTCTGTGTCCAGGGTATACGAGAAACACATGCAAGCAGCTTTGCAGCAAGTACAGCATAATCCAGTCTGCGTTGTTGCAGATGGGAGAGAAGTGTCCTGAACATTTTATTTAATTTGTAATTATATGAAAATTTTATATTTTTGTAAGAATGTCCCTTGTTTTCGACTAGTCTGTATATTGTAATGCCAGCAATAAGTTGTTTTTTTCAAAACCCCTTTATTTGTTGACTGACCTGCAGTACATTGTTACTAGTGGACTGCTTTAAGACTACAGTATCTCAGGGACTTAAATGAAAAAAAAATAATTCTATAGATTTTTTTTTAATGTAAAAATTTTATTTATGCTCAAATTACGTTTTTAATTCTTAATAAATTGGTAAAAACGGAATTGGTCATTCAAAATGGAAAATCAAGGAGCCCTAATTGTAGAATATTGGAAAGGGCACTGTACAATATAAGCTAGCCATCAGATACAGACTAATTGCAGCAAAATAACTGATACAAACTATCGGATACAAACTATCTGATACAAACTGTCTGATGCAAAATAATTGATACAAACTATCTGACAGATACAAACTATCTGATGCAAACTAATGAATACAAACTATCTGATGAAAACTAATTGATGCAAACTATCAGACAGGTACAAACTACCTGACAGATACAAACTATCAAATGCAAACTATCTGATACAAATGCACCTGCTGTATTACACATCATATATAACTGAGACACAGGACGATACACCTGCTGTATTACACAACATATATAACTGAGACACAGGACGATTCACCTGCTGTATTACACAACATATATAACTGAGACACAGGACGATTCACCTGCTGTATTACACAACATATATAATTGAGACACAGGACGATTCACCTGCTGTATTACACAACATATATAACTGAGACACAGGACGATTCACCTGCTGTATTACACAACATATATAACTGAGACACAGGACGATTCACCTGCTGTATTACACAACATATATAACTGAGACACAGGACGATTCACCTGCTGTATTACACAACATATATAACTGAGACACAGGACGATTCACCTGCTGTATTACACAACATATATAACTGAGACACAGGACGATTCACCTGCTGTATTACACAACATATATAACTGAGACACAGGACGATTCACCTGCTGTATTACACAACATATATAACTGAGACACAGGACGATTCACCTGCTGTATTACACAACATATATAACTGAGACACAGGACGATACACCTGCTGTATTACACAACATATATAACTGAGACACAGGACGATTCACCTGCTGTATTACACAACATATATAAAACTGAGACACAGGACGATTCACCTGCTGTATTACACAACATATATAACTGAGACAAAGGTTTGTCATGATTAGAAAACAACTATGGCTGGATTTTTTTTAATGTGTATATCCACAATAAAGCAGAATATACTAAAGCTACAGGATTGCCAGCACCTGTGTACAGGTTACTGAAAGTGGTACAGTTTTCAGCCTTGGTTCCTTTTACTTGCACTGATATCCAATTATACACAGACACTCATCGTTCTGTAACCCTATATCATAGCAATAATTATTGTTTTGGTTGTAAAATGCTGAAATACATATTTAAATATTTATCACAGTAAAGCAAGATAGCTAAGGTTATGCAGCATTACCTGTTGGAGAAAAGGTTACCCTGTAGCCCAGAGGCACTTACAGCAACTCATTATGCAGATGGTGTGAAGCAGTATACTCTGCCAGGGAATAATTGTGGTTTGTGAAGGTCTGAGGCAATGAGATAATATTAATTTAACACCCATCACAGGATCTCCATATCTCAGGCCCCTGGCTAATCATCAATTTCATAACCTGAATGTTTTACTGAACTGAAGTAAACAACTTCAATTACATTTGTCAAATGTCAAAGATTTGCAGTAACATGGATTTGTCATTTTTTCCTGTAAAAATTAAGTGCAATTTGTATCTTGCTAAAGTTCATTCGATCATTTTGATTTTCCCAAAAAGAGAAACATTAATCTATATTTATTTAATAGAGCAGAATTTAGAAATACTAAAGACGTGTCTCCTTCCCTCTGTCTTAGAACTATAAGATCATGAGAACATGTTTGACTCCCTTTAAGATTGTTTTTAATAAAGTCCCACCTAAGTCTTCTAGGTAAATCCATTCCCTTCCCTCTTTAAACCTTGGGATTAGTCTGGTTGCTCTTGTTTTGATAATGGAGTGACTGGAATTGATGCTACTGCTAACCAACCTGCATAGCCAGACTCTCAGTGGCAGACAATACAATCGAAGCTATTAGAAGCTTGTGCTTATGTTCAGTGCGATTCCCCAAGAGCTGCTGTGTGAGAGCAGAGTTGTGGAATTAGCAGAGCTGATCCCTGCCAGCTTCTGTTATTTAGCCTTCCCATCTGTAAAGTTGACGGCGCTATCCCCCAAGACTGCTACTGAGCAGCAGGTACCAGCACTGCCAGTGCCGCAGACACAAACCACAGGCAAGCTACCCAACAAGCAACCCTCTCCAATGCATACAGCTCCCAGTGCCAAGCTGTTTAGAAAAGGTTGCAAAACCCAAAACATTAGCAGCTGCCTGGGGGATTACTCTTTTGTAGGAATTGTCTTACATCGTGTATCACTGCCAGCATACTAGTACTGCAGGTAGCATGTTCTGAAAATATGTATTTAATCCCCCACAAAGGGGATATAGTGCAGGTGGTCGTTCGTTCGTTCGTATGTTCGTATTGTAACCAAGCACTCGGCTCGGGCTCGTTTGCACCCTTTAAAATCACTGACTTCGACACGGAACTGCAGTGCTAGCACTGTTGCACACTTCTATTAAACTCAAAACCAAACAAACAAAAAGCCTAACTCCTTCTAGGAGTGCTAGACAAAACCTTAACCCCATCCCTTCCAACCACCACCAAAACACACACATTTACAGGCAGGGATCTGCCCTGCCACAGTTTACATGACTTTATAATTTTCCATGCCTCTGGAGAGCCGCTTATCCCATTGGTATGAAACTTCTGAGAATACAGGAAGGTGTCTGTCTGTCTGTATAACCGACTCTGTGTCACACCTAGAGAATTGCTTATCAATATTGACTGAACATTTTGCCATTTCTTGTTTTATGCTATTATACTGTTTATATACGTCATTGTCATCACCTTCTTCACTGTGCTGGTGGCTCTAATTTTGAATATACAGCCGTGGCTGTGGATAGATGCTACTGACAGGTTTGTTTTTGTGATCAGATTTAGTGCTCATCAAAGGTGAGTCAATTCACAGAAACAAGAAGCAGATGACACAGGTGGAATGGGACAGAGGAAAGGAGACACTTCTATATTTCAACAGACATGTATTTACATTTTATACACACAGTACAACACTGGGATAAATAACGTTCTCAGATTAATTGCTTTACTCTCAGGAAGTCTGTTACAGCTTCACTTCCTAGGTCTTTTCAATATCTTCGGGGTCACTGCATGTTACTGGCTGCAAAGCATGTCAGTCAATAGAGGAATCAGCTAGTTGGTTAATGACAGGAAAGAAGGCATTGAAGGGGTGGAGACCATTTCAATCCCCAGATGAGCAAGGAGGTGCAAGACTGTCAAAAAGCAAGGTTTGTAAACAGATATGAAATGTGTGAATATCTTCTTATCAGGGTATGTTCGATTGTCAGTTCTCAGAAAGCTCAGGCACAGGTGTTGTGAATTATAAAGCTGTGAGCTGTGTTGCATATTAACATTACGACAATGCTTGGGACGTTGAATAAAAGAACACACCGCTGCATGTCTGTTTCTGTTCGGAGCAAAGGGACAGATTTACAAAGCTTTAGCCTCCAGTGTACAAGTTATACCAGTGTTTATTCTAAACATGTTTTTGTTATAGAACTGGGAAGAAATGAATTTGTTCTGGCAATGAAGCTGCTAAGCTAACATGCTTAAGTCCAGCATCATTACATATACAGTATACTCAACAGTGTTCCAGTGTCACAGTCCCCTTACCTTTTAATTCTTAGAGGTTCCTATTGAAATGATTCGATATTGTGCTTTCTATCTTATTGACACGTCTCTGTTAAGTTGATTTGATTGAGCTCAGGAGTTGTTCTTGAGTTCTAATTGCCTACCACAGACGTATGTAACACAGGATAGATCACCCCAAGTGTCCTTATATTAGTAAGTACCATCACCTACTGAACTATTGTTGAACTATTGATCATTCAATTCTGGTTGAATGTCTTGAGAACCCCATAGGACTGTCTGGAAGTGTTCTGCTTTGGTTAAATCCCATCTCTCAAATGGTCACAATATGTTAAAATTGTGATGACTCCTCTCTTCTATCTGGAGTCACATGTGGTGTCCCACAGGGCTCTGTTCTAGGACCGATTTTGTTTTCTTTAAATATGCTACCCTTGGGCAAAACTGTTCGCAGACATGTTGTAAACTTTCACTGCTATGCCAAAGACACTCAACTATACCTATCTCTGAAACCAGGTGACACTGCAGCCATAAATATTCTGACTACATGGCTCACTGACATTAAGCTATGGATGTCAAAAAACTTCCTAGTGTTAAACTCGGATAAAACAGAAGTAGTGTTGCTAGGTTCAAAAAAACAATTAAGTAAGACTAACCTTTGTGCATCTACTGGAAACAACTTCCCTTTTGCACTGAAGGCTGAAATGAGAAACTTTGGGTGTACTTTTTGATCCAGTTCTTTCTTTCGAACCTCATATTAGAGAGTAACTAAAGTGTCTTTCTTTCATCTTAGAAATATTTCCAAAATAATACCTTCTCTTTCACCGCAAGATGCAGAGAGACTGATGCATGCCTTTGTAACATCTAGAATTGATTATTGTAATTGTCTATTCTCCGGCATGCCAAGTCAATTTTTATCCTGTTTGCAACTCGTTCTGCCAGGACTTGAACTAAAACAAGAAAGTATGAGCATATTACACTGGTATTGGCAGCCCTACGCTGGCTTCCAGTTCGGTTTTGGGCTGATTTTAAGCTTCTGCTCATAACTTACAAAGCTTTACGTGATCTGGCTGCCTCTTACCTGAATGATCTTCTGATTCTGTATGTTCCTAGGCGGCCTCTCCGATCCCAGGGTGCCGGGCTGCTCACTATTCCCAACATTTTAAAAACTAGTATTGCTGGCAGAGCTTTCCGTTACATGGGCCTCTAAATTACTGACCGATTTGCCCATTTCTGTAAGGGAAGCACCAAGGGCGAAGCTTTTCTTTTGCTGTCTATGGGTTAAGCGTTTTGCTGACCTTGTTTTTATTGATCTTGTTTTTATTTATGCATTTCATCTCATTGAACTCTTACTGTTTAATTGATCTTGTTTTTATTTCCTTCTGTTTGATCTAGTTATTCATGCATTTTCATTTACTGTGATTATTGTATTTCCTGCTTGTATTTTCTGTTTTAGCCATGCAAAGCACTTTGACGCATTGCCTTTGTGAAAGGCAGTATTGACTGATTGATTGATCTATGGCAGGCAATAAGAACTAAATAGCAGCTTCTGGACTGATTGTCAAAGCACCTTAACAAAAACACACAGTATTTGAGTAGTTGCAATCCACTCAGAATGACTGCAAGCACCATACAAAGGTAAAGGACATACCCAAATAACAAGAAAAAAGAGCTTACTGTGTAATATACAGGTTAATGGTGGAGGCACTGTAATGGAGCTCTTCCTAACAGAGTTCATAATACTGGCATCAGCAGAAGACATGCACTTGCCTCTCCACCACAGAGCTTGAGGTCTGTGTCCAGCCCTTACCTCTCCATTCAATTCAGGTTTACAGTGTGGATTAGGCAGACCTAAGAGTGTGGGCACCACAGTAAGCAAGAGAAGAAAAAGACATTAGAAATGAAAACATGAGTTTGGCTTGCAAGCAGTTGGTATTTGCTTGAGTATAAAACCAAGTGTAGAGTACAAATCAAAAGAGGGCTATGCTTAAGTGGAGAAACCACACTTCTAACACAGACTTCAGTCTGGTCATTAAAGGGGGTTGTGATTTGCTGGAGAAACCAAACTTCTAACACTGAGTTCAGTCTGGTCATAAAGAGGGTTGTGATTCACTGGAGAAACCACACTTCTAACACTGAGTTCAGTCTGGTCATTACCAATAAGACAATGTGGCCCTGGAGAAAGGTTCAGCGAACCAGACTAGGACAGTTGGAAATTACGGGGTTTTTCACATTTGGTTCAGTTTTGGAAATGATTAAACCGAGTTCTGTTGAATTGGAAGATAACAGTTAATCTGTTTTCACACTGTAACCAAACCCAGTCGAGT
>NC_054574.1:3360224-3385224 GCF_017654505.1 Polyodon spathula | reverse complement strand
GAAGCATCCCCACAGCATGATGCTGCCACCAACATACTTCACTGTAGGGATGGTATGTCTTGAGGCATGGGCAGTGTTAGGTTTGCGCCACACATAGCGCTTTGAGTTTTGGCCAAAAAGCTCTATCTTGGTCTCATCTGACCACAAAACCTTTTCCCACATTGCAGCTGGGTCACTCTCATTCTTTCTGGCAAACTCCAGATGTGCTTTCAGATGGTACTTTTTGAGTAACGGCTTCTTTCTTGCCACCCTCCCACACAGGCCAGTGTTATGCAGAGCTCTTGATATGGTTGACTGGTGCACCATTACTCCACTCCCAGCCATTGAACTCTGTAGCTCCTTCAAAGTGATTGTTGGCCTCTCTGGGGCTTCTCTCACAAGTCTCCTTCTTGTTTGAGCACTGAGTTTTGAGGGACGGCCTTTTCTTGGCAGTGCTTGGGTGGTGTGATGCAGCTTCCGCTTCCTGGTTATTGATCCAACTGTGCTCACTGGGATATCCAAACATTTGGATATTATTTTGTACATTTTCCTAATCTATATTTGTATTACTTTATCTCTAACTTCTGAAGAATGCTATTTGGTCTTCATTTTCCTTCAGATTCACAGCCTTACCAGTGATCCTTCAACAGTGGGGTTTTTATCCAGAAAATGTGACAGCAACTTTAATGGTTCACAGGTGGAGGCCAATGGTAAGGTAATTGTGTCCTCGTTAGGGCAATTTCTTTCATTGGTGCAAACTGGGAGCTTCCACAGCACAGGGGTTGAATACTTATGCAAGCAGGATATTTCAGTTTTTTTTTTATTTTTCTTAAAAATATTTCCCAACATAAAACCAATGTCACCTTACAGTAATTGAGTCTGAGTTTCAGTGTTTAAAAATAAAATATCAAACAGAAACAAATTTCAGTGTACCATTTGTAATTCGGTAATATGAGAGAATTGGTCAGGGGTGTGAATACTTTTGCAAGCCACTGTGCATATATATATATATATATATATATATATATATATATATATATATATATATATATATATATATATATATATATATATATATATATGTGTGTGTGTATGCAGCTGCTCTGCTTTCTCTTGCTAATCAATCACTTTTAAAATGCTGCCATTTGCCATCATTGTCATGTTTCACAAATGAAAAGCTAATAGACTCCTCTATGCTGCCAACAATATTAAACAGGCTTATTTAGTTTGTAGCATAAATAGTAAGCTTTTCTACTTCTCATGGTCCTTAAGTGCTTCTCACCTCAGGGGCGGATGAAACACTGAATCACTACAACTGTAATCGGATACAAAGTGTTTTTTTCTAAAGTTATTTGGCGGTTATTGAATTTGCAATAAATGGTCTCATCAATCTCCAACTATGTTTGTGTTTGAAATGCCATTGGGATTTATTTCCCATTCATTTTCCATTGAATTTCAATGCACTTGTAGGTGCCACCCATACCGGCTAGCCATTATTCAACATGAATTCACTTATTTAGATGGTAATATAAAACACTGTTACAACCGCTATAGTTAGCGATTCAGAACACTGTTATGCCTACAACAGTGACACAAAACACTGATATGACTGTTTTATTAGATAATACAAAACACTGAATGAATGTTGTAGTCACTGATACAAACACTGTTATGAATGCTGTAGCTCAGGTTGCTGTGCTGCAGTTAGTAACAGCAAAAAATGTATTAGGGCTGCTATAGTTCTAATACAAAACACAGTGTGTTGACTAGTTAACAGCATCAAAAATTGTACAATAGTTGCTATCCTATAGTTAGTAATGCCCAACACTATTTTACAGTATATATGATCCAATTTGTAATAATAATACAATTGTCTTAATAGCTGCTCAATTTTGTGTGATCTCATTAATCTCTCCAATTAATCGCACATATCGCTGCTACACTATAGTTAGTAATAACAACAACTGTTCTGGATTCTCCACTCTGTAAACATTTGCAACAGGTAAAGCCAAAAATGTCTTATACATGCAATGGACACCAATGCCAAACAAAAGCTACTACTGATTAAAAAAGACTGTTATACTTCATACTGAACTTTACATCAGCTTCAGGTAAACAAAACACTGAGGGATATTTTGAACTATGAGGAGAAACCACCTGTTCATTTTCCAAAACAAATCATTCTCTCAAGCACTCTCAGGCAGTTTATAAAACATTCACATGCTGAAGTAGCACCTGTTCATTGCTGCGTAATACCTGTGGTAGTGCTGCTATTCCCAGCTGAAAGTGAAGCATGATTACTTACTGGAGTCGTCAGAGTCGTAGCCCTCCACTTCAGGCTCTTCCTCTTTCTTGGAGGGCGCGGCCATGGCTCCAAAGACCCTGTCGATGTCCTCATCCTCGCGCTGGGTTTCTGAAGACGTAAGGGAAGAGGGCTGGCTGGTAGAGGAGTGCAGAGAGCCTGTCCGGCTGATAGGAGGGGCCGCTGTGGGGGGAAGACCCCGCGGGAAGCGGGGGAAATAATCAGAGATCTGTTTGATAGGCTGAATGGGGCCGGGGCAGACATCGATAGCCATATGCTCCTGTATACTTATAGTCATCTTCTCGCCTTTGCGGAGTGTCATGCATGCGACCCTTTGCCTTACAACCCGAGCCCACCAAGAAAACCAAAAAAAATCCCACCAAGAAAATCTTTTTCTAGCCCTACTCCTAGGTCTACCCCCCCAAAGAAACGATCAAGCGGACTACATGGAGAACACTACACTAAAGACTGTAAACATGCTTCCTGCCAGCCTGCCTGCCTTCAGCACTAGCTGCTCTGAACAGCTCCTCTCTCTCTCTCTCTGCTCCAAAGAGGGAGTGTTTATGGGTGTGTGTGTGTGTGAGAGGGAGGGAGAGACAGGGATTGGTATCTGGGAGGAGACTGGAAGATACACCATTGCTTAGCGACCAGACAGTAAACAGGAACTAAAGGAATGAGCCCTCGATTAACTGCTCCGGCATCTGTCAGGGGAAAGGGGGAGGGCTAATGCCTAGACTGGAATATTCTGAACTGATCAGCCAGTCCATAAGTTGTCACTGGTTTTGTATGCTGGTCAGTACAAGAGCTGGTTAGTCCAGTTCAAGAATAACAGCCACCACATTTATTGTTAAATCCTAATCTATGATCCTATTTTTTTCAAAATTGTCACTGGCCTCTCATCTTCTCTAGAGGCCCGTATTCAATTCTGGCTCAGGTCTTAAGTTTGGTGGCTTTAAATCAGCCCCCCCAAAAAAACAAAAACAAAAAAACAGGACTAAATCTCAGGCATGTCAGTATAATTAGAGTCCGTCCCCACAAGTCCAGTCATTTGAGCCTCTCTCTCTCTCTCTCTCTCTCTCTCTCTCTCTCTCTCTCTCTCTCTCTCTCTCTCTCTCTCTCTCTCTCTCTCTCTCTCTCTCTCTCTCTCTCTCTCTCTCTCTCTCTCTCTCTCTCTCTCTCCTCTCTCTCTCTCTCTCTCTCTCTCTCTCTCAGCTGTGAGGGAAAGCTCGTGGAACGTTCCAGAACAGTGCCTATTTCACAGTGTTAAAGGGAGAATTGGTGCTTGCTGTTACTCGATATATCTATCTGCATGTTGTGACTGCTGAGCTGCTGGTACCCATCATGCTGTGCCATTGAGCTGGATACATGACGTTGCAGTGCCATAGAAACCCAAAGGCACCATTGAAAAGCAAGACTTTTCTTTCGTTCCTAAAGCCTGTGTGAATTTATTTCATTAAATGTAGTTTTCATTAATTTACCTGGTGTCAAGATCATAAGGGCTGTACTGAACACTCGCTTGGTGGGATTGCTAATAATTTATGAATCTTACTTTAAATAAATTGCTGTTTGATTCTGAAATCCACATACCAAGAGCTAAAAACATTGACCAGTCATTCTGACATCACCCATTATTTCACTATCAATAAGTTTCCAACCTGTGGAAAGTTTACAGGGACTACTGAAAAAGAACTGTCTATGACGTGTCAGTGTGGAGTCTACGCTGTGTCAGTGTGGAGTCTATGCTGTGTCGGTGTGGAGTCTATGCTGTGTCAGTGTGGAGTCTATGCTGTGTCAGTGTGGAGTCTATGCTGTGTCAGTGTGGAGTCTATGCTGTGTCAGTGTGGAGTCTATGCTGTGTCAGTGTGGAGTCTATGCTGTGTCAGTGTGGAGTCTATGCTGTGTCAGTGTGGAGTCTATGCTGTGTCAGTGTGGAGTCTATGCTGTGTCAGTGTGGAGTCTATGCTGTGTCAGTGTGGAGTCTATGCTGTGTCAGTGTGGAGTCTATGCTGTGTCAGTGTGGAGTCTAGTGTGGAGTCTATGTGTCAGTGTGGAGTCTATGCTGTGTCAGTGTGGAGTCTATGCTGTGTCAGTGTGGAGTCTATGCTGTGTCAGTGTGGAGTCTATGCTGTGTCAGTGTGGAGTCTATGCTGTGTCAGTGTGGAGTCTATGCTGTGTCAGTGTGGAGTCTATGCTGTGTCAGTGTGGAGTCTATGCTGTGTCAGTGTGGAGTCTATGCTGTGTCAGTGTGGAGTCTATGTCAGTGTGGAGTCTATGCTGTGTCAGTGTGGAGTCTAGTGTGGAGTCTATGCTGTGTCAGTGTGGAGTCTATGCTGTGTGGAGTCTATGCTGTGTCAGTGTGGAGTCTATGCTGTGTCAGTGTGGAGTCTATGCTGTGTCAGTGTGGAGTCTATGCTGTGTCAGTGTGGAGTCTATGCTGTGTCAGTGTGGAGTCTATGCTGTGTCAGTGTGGAGTCTATGCTGTGTCAGTGTGGAGTCTATGCTGTGTCGGTGTGGAGTCTATGCTGTGTCGGTGTGGAGTCTATGCTGTGTCAGTGTGGAGTCTATGCTGTGTCAGTGTGGAGTCTATGCTGTGTCAGTGTGGAGTCTATGCTGTGTCAGTGTGGAGTCTATGCTATGCTATGGTGTGTCAGTGTGGAGTCTATGTCAGTGTGGAGTGTGTCTATGCTGTGTCGGTGTGGAGTCTATGCTGTGTCAGTGTGGAGTCTATGCTGTGTCAGTGTGGAGTCTATGCTGTGTCAGTGTGGAGTCTATGCTGTGTCAGTGTGGAGTCTATGCCGTGTCAAGGCTGTGGCAGACCACAGGCAGATGTGACCAAGTTTCATTAGATTTGAATTAGCATCTCTACATTTTAAAATACTGTAGTTTTAAAGACTTGCTTAACACTCAATTAACCAGTTGTCTTTGTTTAGCCCATATAGTGAAGTCCAACAGTGACAAGCCATTTCAAATTGATTCCCAGTCAGAACACTGGACTGCCTGATTGCACATCTCAATGCTCCATTCATTCTGAAAGCTGATCAGAAATGGACCTGATCTTCATTTCATTAGGGCAAGAGGGATGGGGGCAGCGCAACAGTGTTTCTGCTAAGCTAGAGGCTTGTCAGACTTTAGAACGACAAAAGGAAAATAATTTAAAGTGTTCCAGAACCCCCTGCAGTGTTTGCAAGAAACACAGGACTCTTGTGTCCCATACTGTCTACATCACAGAAATATATTTTTCAACATAATCCCCATCCTTTTAATATTTAAATATCCATCAGCATATTTTAGTTCTTACATACTGTTAAAATGTTAAAACAAACACTTTGTAAACTATAAGAAAAAGCATATAGGAGTAATTTAAAGTAACTGTAGCTAACAAAATAGCTCAACACATTTTCTCCGCCAGGCACATTCACTCATTTGATAGGTCACAAATATGCAGTTTTGAAAGATATTTTAAATATGAACATGATATCTGGTACTAGGTTAAAGACATGTCTGTGCGCAAGCCATGCTTTAGACTGTCTTCTTGAGTCACCTGGGAGGGTGATACTGTCTCCATACTATCACTGACTTCATTTCTGTCAATAACCAATCAGCTGCTCCCCCTGTTGACTGACATGCTTTCAGCCAGTAACATGACCCAGAGAACATGGCTGGGGTGAAATAATCAAGAAAGTAAAGCGGTAACAGACTTCCTGGAATGGCAGGCAAGCAAAGATAGCACTTTCTTTAATTTAGTACCGGATGCCTGTTTAAAGATGAAAATCCACGTTTGCAATAACATGTGTTTCTTCCAAAACTGCACATTTGAGACCTACATAATGAATGGAACTTCATTGTGGAGAACATTTATAGAACTATTGTGTTAGCTACAATTACTTTCAATTACTCAATATATGCCTTTTCTTCTAGTTTACAAAGTTTTCCTTTAAGCATGTTACCAGCTGGACTGCACATTTTAGACCTATGTAGCTAACGGAAGTACAAAATGGATAGGATTTATAGATTTCTTTTATTTTTTAGCATGATTGAGGTTAGCCCACGGCACACAGCTGTTCCTCAGTGTGTTTCTGAGAAAAGTAGACTGTCCTGACTTCAGATTACAGGGTTATGTCGGTCAAGCGTGTCCAAAGCCCCTGCAAAGCAGGATTAAACCGGCTGCATTTTATTGTGAAGGGCGGGGAGCAGAAAGAGAAGGGAAGGTGGAGAGGGCAGGGGACAGCATGAAGGGGAAAAAGGAACACTGTGAGACAATGGACTTACTGCTCAAAAAGGGAATAGCTGCTCCGGTAAAACAAACGCTTAAAATAAAGTAAATAATATAATAATAAATACAATTAAAAAATATAGAACAAAAACAAAGAATTCCCAGGGGCTTAATGTAAGAGATATCGCTAATCAAAACCGAAAGTAAAACAGACTGCCAAAAAAAAAAAAAAAGCAATCTGTATCAGAACAATGGTTAGAACAATGGCAGTGAAATGGTTAATTATAAACAAAAAGCCAACATTAAGCACAGTGTCTGGACTGGCCAAACTTCCTCATTCCATTCAACTTGGACCTTTCAGCTCCGCCAGAATCACCTACTTCACCTGTATACAGACACACAAGAGGCAGGGCTGACAGTTATATTGTCTGCTCAGTCCTGGCACTTAGGATTCTCCAGACACATTCAAATTCAAAGCCAGATAAAGGCAGATTCTGAAAACAAAAGGCAGCATGGCCAACGTTCGTGGCTACTGTGCAGCCATAGCCATACAGATGGGAACTGCTGAAATCTGTGCTCCTGTGTGGCGTGTCAACACCCACTGCTCTGTGCCTGATTCAGTACTATCAGTGACGACCCACACATGTAACATCGCCCTGTTATACTGCATTATACTGTACAACTAAACTGGCTTCAGATTAAAGTGTCAGGATCTTACTGCTGATAAAATCACTATGGACACCAGATATGTCAAGATTAGAGATCCTCTCTTATCGAGGCAAATCCTCCTTTCTGATACATGCTCCCTCATATACAGGAGGGTAGTGGCAACAAAAAAAAAAAAGGATCGGAGCTGCCCTGAAATCAATCAGGGTACATGAACACTTAATAAATGAAATAGCAACTGATACACATTCCAGCTAATGTGCACTACCACCTGGAATACAGAGGAAATCCAGAAGGGATTTATAAAAAGCAAACCTTTTTAAAGACTTTTTCCAGTTAGATTGCAAAATACAAATGCCCCCTTTAGAGCATTACAGAAACATACAATGTTTTTTAAAATGTATACTGGTGAATGTAAAAGTGCTTTATGCACATCCGTGTTTGTGAAGGTCTGTGTGGTAGCACCACTTTGACTGTAGCAGACACATACTAGACTAACGGAACAGGTAATCCCCTCTAGGCTTGGAACAACCATTCACAGAGAACAAGCAAAACAAACCTCTCATGGAAGTTAGCAACGATAACCAGTTACAATTAATACTTACAAGAATAGAATAGCTAAAAAATATCAGGAATATTTTAACATTATCTCGATTTCAAATCACTATGAGCACAAAGTAAGACAGCGTTACTCTCATATCACTGAAAACCACAGTGAGCCGATCCCCTAGAGAAGATCAAGAATGTACCATGACATGTTTAGTATCTAAGAAAAGGGAATTTCTTCAGGGAGGTATTTTATGCAATATAAAACACATAGAAGGTTAGAGACACGGCAAGCCCCATACACAATCTAAGCAATCAGAACACGGCATGGGAAATGTCAGTATTTTCTTTGCTTGAAATGGTGTAAAAACCACAACTCCACGAGCCGTATTTTCTTAGAATGAAGACTGCTCTGACCCTGACGTGAGAAGAAACAACGAAAGACTCCGCCGCTCATCAAGAGCCCCGCCAGGCTCATCAGACTTTAACAAAGTAGAACTCTTAATTCCTCTCTCCAGTAGGGCAGAGCTAGGTCTCCCAGGTTTGGTGAGATTTGCACATGTTTTGTTGTAATGTCAGTATATACTAAGGCTGAATTAACTAACATTTAATTGATAAATTGCTGCCTAATGCCTTGGTTCTATCTTGGTACTGTTTTAATGTAATATCGACTGTGTAATTGTTTTATTCGATTTTTTGAACGCATGTTGTTATTGCACGCTTAATAAATTCCATTGTTTGGAATGCATTCACAGTACATTATTCACTCTATGTGACAAACACAATTCACAACTTCAGATGGTGTATTTATACAGGTTTATTATAATGTGTGAATCAGGTGCTGTTTTCAGAGAGCGATATCGAGAAAAGGTTTAGATATTACAATAAATGAGATCATTATTCTAATAATAATTGGATCCCTGAAATACTGTTGGATTCATTTAAGAATAAGAATAATATCTGCTACTTACAGTTAAACAATTCTTCATATCGTATCATTGGATAAAAAAACAAGGAGGTGTGATGAATTATATCAGTTTTCACAGCCTTTAGGTATTTTGATTAAGATATAAAACACACAGACAATTACAGGTTTCAACCATAGGGGTCAGTGTTCTAGCAAGTAATGACTTGGCATCTCATCCTATTGAATTGAATGAAAAGACAAGGGCTGGACACAAACAGCAACCCATAGAGTTCAAAGACAATCGCCTCATCATTCAACTGTAGTTGAGAGGCAGTAAGTGACTTGTTGATGTCAGAATTATTAACTCATCCTAGCAGGAGATTTATTACAAACTTTAAAGACAAAAGAATATAACAGCTTCAGTCAAGCAGTTAAGAAATGTTATGTAGCCATGAAGTTTTACATAGTTTTCAATTTAAATAATGCATTAGCAACGAATGCATTACATGCTTCCTGGTCTATTAAAGCCAGTGCAGACAGTTTCGAAATCCCCCATGACAAGTTGAGGAGCCTCCCAGCCTGTCAGTTGCTTCTCCTGCAGGTTTCCCTGTGAAAGGCTGGTCAATTGAAACATAATGGTTAATGGAAGGTATAGAAATCCTGTGAGCGCCTGAGAACAATAGGACCATTCTACTTCACATTCTTGTGAGTTCAATTTATATGAGATCTGCTCCACATTCTGGTTTTCAATTTATATGAGATCTGCTCCACACTCTCACAGATTCAAGTTATATGAGATCTGCTCCACATTCTCACAGGTTCAAGTTATATGAGATCTGCTCCACATTCTCACAGGTTCAAGTTATATGAGATCTGCTCCACATTCGCATTATATGAGATAACTTTGTTCAGAACAAGCACGATCTTTGTTGAAAAATAATATATTTTTTTTCTTTACAAGCAATCTCCTCAAAAGTCTTTGATGTTAGGGCCAAGAAGAACGAACACGACAGCACCACAATAGGACGTAGCATAGCAACACTTATAATCCATGCCATTGTTTCTTTTTATAGGAACAAGAAACAAAAATAAATACAGTTCTGTCTTTCTCTGCTGTATTATTGTAATGTCTTTATTTTTTATTTAGTGTGTCTTGAATTATTAAAAAAAAATATGTTTACATTTCCATTCTGTCTATCAAGTTCAGTGACTTTTGTATGTTTTATTTTATTCTATAGTTATGGCATTGGACCAAGCCAGCTTCCTTTTTCACCCAGGAACTCGAGAGTGGATGTCAGAGAGCTACCGACCTCTGGAGGACAAAGACCAGCCCTGCAGGTGTCTGCTCTGAGCTCACTGCAGAGCGATGAGGAGAAACAGCCCCTGTCGGTTTTACATCCCTAACCCACAGGAGCGCCAGGGCCAATGCGACACCCTTCGGAATCCCCAGCGAAGATCAGCCTACTTCACACAGCCAGGACTCATACCTGCACTGTATGACTCACCCTGCACACCACGCAGCTCTGCTTCTACCAGGTGAGCCACCCGGGGACCCCTGTGCATATCGTTTAAAAAATATTTTTATTTTTGTATTTTATTTTATAATCAATTTTCTCTCCAATTTGGAATGTCCAATTGCATTTCCTTGCTGCAGCAGTTCCCTGCACAGCTCAGGTGAACTGGAAGTCAGCGGGCTTCCTCCGATCCCACAACCAATGACCTCTTTACACCCTCTGGAGGGCACAGGACAGCCTGGCAGGTGTCTGCTTGAGCTCACCAGGCAGCAGGGTCTGCTGTAGAGAAACAGTCACTGATGGTTTTGTCTCCTTAACCTGCATGAGCGCCAGAGCCAATGCCACTAGACGCTCCCTCTGGAATCCCCAGCGAAGACCAACCAGGAATCTGCACTATGCTAACTTACACCAGGAGAATGAATTGACAGGCTGGGAAAGTGCTCAACTTGTCATGAGGGATTTCTAAACTGTGCTACCCTAACTTACCCTGCACACCACGAAATCAACACTTACTGGTTTATTCCACCCGCACTCTGTCCCCATCCCTTCACTGCTATATTCCCAGTCAATAAGCTATCAGCTGCTTCCTCTATTAACCGACATGCTTTCATGACCCAGAAGACACTGCCAGGGTGGAATGTCCCCTTGCCTTGCTTTCCAGGGAGATGTGACTCCGTGGAAAGCAAGGCAAGCAAAGAGCTTTTTTAAACTCAGTGTTCTGTTTTAAAAGAGTTTTACTCTTTCAAATGTTTCTTTATACATGGCACATTTCAGACCCATGTAGCGAATGGAAGTGTAAAATGGGTAAGACTGAAGGAATCATTTTGTAAGCATCCATTACTTTAATATTAGAAAAGGTTTATTATTACACAGCAAAACACCTTCAGTTATTATTACAGCATGAATCAGAATATGTGTCAGATTCTATACAATATTAAAAGCAGCAGGTTGCAACTGCCCCAAGACTAAAACACAGTTTGAATACAGCTCTTGAGTAACTTAATGAATACAATTTCAGCAAAGAGCTAAAACATGAGATTACTTGTTTTTGTTCTTTGTAATTGTATGGTACCCGTGTCACAGGAAACTGGTAGACCATGAAAAAATGAGATATCACCTTTACTGCGCATGCGTGAACTTGTGAAATCAATGGGAGGGATCACGGCGCTGGTTGGTATGTGCACTTTAATCGTTGAACACCCTCTACATTGCCGTTCATGTTTAACATGTTTATATAGCAAAACTGTTTTAAACTTAAGAAATGTTGTCCCAAGCTTTATTAAAAACTACATTTTACGAGACAAAATGCTTAGTTAATGTACTATAGACATAAATCACATTGTTTTATTAATAACACTTTTTAACATGACAAACCGTTAAATTAATTAATATAATAGACTGTATTATTTGTTATTATCTATTATTATCATTTAATCACAGTGGTTAATTTCACCTTACCACCCTGTTTACAAAGGGGGTACATTTCTAAAGGTCAGGAACTGCATTTTTCATGGTACAAATATTAAAATAAAATTATAAATGCATTATTTTGTATACGTGACTAATCATGCATTTATCGTGTGTTTTATTTTTATGTGCAATTATATTTATGTTCAAAAGTGTAATACTTTTATAAAACATGAACAGGATTATGTCTCAATACATTTGAGTGGAAATTGTACTTCTTAAAAAAAGTTGTAATCATAGACGCCTAACCCATGGGGTAGAAGAGTCATGTGCCCCCCACTATATATTTGCCCCTCCACTTTTTTAAACTGTAGAAACTGGTCGCAAGCATGTCTTCACAGCGCACTTTTACCAATTATCAAAGAAATCAGCAAGTCAAAAAGGTATATATGTATATAGGTATAACAGGTAACGATAAATGCATTTTACTGTTTTCAAATATTGTAAAATAATGTTTCGTGTTTGCAAGCCTCTTCATTTTACCGCAAAAACTCACTATGTTGATTAAAAAAAAACATGGTTTGAATAGATGCATATAATCACAGATTTCATTTAAAAAGAAATCAGTTGCAACAGCTAGTCCACAATAAATTTATCAGCAATGTGCCCAGCTTTCCTTCAAACTATCGAGCGTAGCTGAATTCACGAGCTCTTGTTTTGTTAATACAGTATCCAGGGTTATTTCGGGCAGCCGTGTATATCAGGATAATTGTGCTATTTGCTATTCCCATTGATTTCAATAACAAAGGCATTGTTTATACCGTGTCAAGCACTCCAGATATTTCAGGCAAACTTAGCTGTTTGGATCTATTTATGTACCATTCACCGAGATTGAAATAAGAAACACACTGCTTATACTGTAGTAATCAATCTGACTAATCCACCAATCAGCTGTTTGCACCATGTTACCTTGCCATTCTCATAGATTTCAATAAAAAGGCAGCATTAAAGCTTGGCAGATCAATCAATCAGCTGTTTGCACCTCATTACTGACCAATTACCCCTGTACAATCAATCAATCAATCAACCTTTATTTTATATAGCGCCTTTCATAGTGGATCACCATCACAAAGCGCTTTACAAGATGCAGTAAATATAAGAAAATCCATAATACTTCAAATAGAGAACTGCATAATACATGATATACAGTGGAAAGTACATAATACATGATAGTAGCATAATACATGAAAGAGTACACTAAATACAGTGGAAAATGCATAAAACATGGAATAGTACCATACAGTGGAAAGTGCTGAATACATGAAATAGTACCATACAGTGGAAAGTGATGAATACATGAAATAGTACCATACAGTGGAAAGTGCTGAATACATGAAATAGTACCATACAGTGGAAAGTGAAATGAATACATGAAATAGTACCATACAGTGGAAAGTGCTGAATACATGAAATAGTACCATACAGTGGAAAGTGCTGAATACATGAAATAGTACCATACAGTGGAAAGTGCTGAATACATGAAATAGTACCATACAGTGGAAAGTGCTGAATACATGAAATAGTACCATACAGTGGAAAGTGCTGAATACATGAAATAGTACCATACAGTGGAAAGTGCTGAATACATGAAATAGTACCATACAGTGGAAAGTGCTGAATACATGAAATAGTACCATACAGTGGAAAGTGCTGAATACATGAAATAGTACCATACAGTGGAAAGTGCTGAATACATGAAATAGTACCATACAGTGGAAAGTGCTGAATACATGAAATAGTACAATACAGTGGAAAGTGCTGAATACATGAAATAGTACCATACAGTGGAAAGTGCTGAATACATGAAATAGTACCATACAGTGGAAAGTGCTGAATACATGAAATAGTACCATACAGTGGAAAGTGCTGAATACATGAAATAGTACCATACAGTGGAAAGTGATGAATACATGATAGTAACAATACACGAAATAGTAGCATCAGCAATAACAGATATCAGGCTTAAGGAGCATGGAAAGCAAGAGAGAACAGGTGGGTTTTGAGAGTTGATTTAAAGCGAGCTACAGTCGGAGCATCACAAACCAAAGCTGGGAGAGTCGGAGCCATGAAGCTAAATGAGCGTTGTTCAAGTGTGGTGCGCTTCTGCTTGGGGATAACAAGTAAGCCAGAGACGGAGGACCTCAGCTTGCGGGCAGGGACATAGCGGGTCAGCAGGTTGAGGAGGTACTCGGGACCTGTGTGATGAAGGGCATTGTATGTGAGCAGGAGAGTTTTGAACATAATCCTGAACTTTACAGGCAGCCAGTGCAGCTGAGCAAGATGGGGGGTGATGTGATCACATTTTTTACATCTGGTAAGGATCCTGGCAGCAGCATTCTGAACTAGCTGCAGTCGGTGTATGGCGCGTATGGGGAGTGCACCATATAGAGAGTTGCAGTAGTTGAGTCGAGAGGAGACAAACGCATGACAAAGTATCTCCACATCCAGGAGGGAATGGTAGGGATGGACTTTGGAGATGTTTCTAAGATGGTAGAAGGAAGATTTGACCACGGAGGAGATGTGTGGGTCAAAGGAGAGGTTGCTGTCCAGAAGTACACCAAGGCTTTGTACTGTGGGGGAAGGCAGCAGCAGACAGGGCAGCTACGTTGAGATTCTTAAGTTAAGTTTTAGATCCCACTAGAAGGAGTTCAGATTTGTTAGTTCAGCTGAAGAAAATTGGCAGACATCCAGGCCTTGATGTCTTGAATGCAGGCAGAGAGCCGGACCATGGCAGAGGGGCTACCAGGGTCGAGTTTTAAGGAGAGCTGGGTGTCATCAGCATAGGAGTGAAACATGAGGTTGTGTTGGCGGATGAGGTGGCCCAAGGGAAGATGTAGATATTGAAGAGAAGGGCCCAAGAACAGATCTTTGCGAGACACCACAAGTGACTGGGTTTGCAACACCACTGCATTCAGCATAAAAATGTGTCTAAATGCGTCCGGATAACTAAGAGGACATCCAAGAGAGACAGGTTCCAGAGATTCCTGCATACTTCTGAAGGCGATCAAGAAGAATGCCATGACCTATGGTGTCAAAAGCAGCTGTTAGGTCAAGAAGGACAAGCACAGAGGGAGCACCAGCATCAGCATTGAGCAGGAGATTATTAACAATCCGGAGCAGAGCAGTTTCAGTACTGTGATGCGGCCGGAAACCAGACTGTAGAGATTCAAACAGGTTATTGTCTGTGAGATGTTTCATCAGCTGCCTGGCTACAACCCTTTCGAGAGTTTTTGAGAGAAAAGGGATACTGGAGATGGGACTGAAATTAGATAAATCAGCCGGGTCAAGGGAGTTTTTTTTTAGTACTGGCGTGACTCTGGCAAGCTTGAGGTCAGCAGGAACCGAGACAGAGTCCAGGGACAGGTTGAGAGCAGGATCACAAGCACAGAGGTGGACAAGGTTAGTCGGCCAGGGGTCCAGGGGGCACACGGCAGTAGTTGATTTCAATAGTAAGCAGGAAACATCAGCAGGAGGAGCAGCAGGAGGAGCATCGAGGTGTTCAAGTAGTAGACTGGGTTTGTGGCGGGACAGCATAGAATAGATGTTGCTGATTTTGTTCCGAAAGAAAGAGGAGAAATCATGACAGGTAAGAGAGGAGGATGGATGGGAGGTGGATCGGTCAGTGGCTGGATATAGGATTTGGTCAATGGTCTTGAAGAGAAGTTTTCTGTGTCCCATAGTTATGATTTCAGAGAAGTATTTCACCCTGGCCGCAGCAAAAGTGCATGCTTATAGTTTGCAAGATGGTCTGTTCAGATCGCTCTGTGAACTGTTAGTCCAGATGACCTCCACTTGCGCTCGAGCTTATGGCAGGTAGATTTATGCAGTCAAAGTTCGAGGGTGTACCATGGGCAGTTTCAATCTTTCTTGACGATTCTGGTTGTAAGTGGGACAACAGTGTCAATGATACTAGTAAGGGTGACATTGTAGAGAGTCACAGCATCATCAACTGAGGATGGGAGAGTTCCAGTTAGAGGGGATGGAGAAGTTCTGGGGATGGAAGGAGACAACAGTATCAGTAGCGGAGGAAGGGGCAGGGAGATTTTAGCAGTGATTAAGAAATGGTCAGAGAGAGAGACATCTGAGACAGAGAGATTGGAGACATCAAGGCCCCTGGTGATGAGCAGATCCAGGGTGTGTCCTCGGGTGTTAGTGGGGACGTTGACAGACCTAGAAAGTCGAAGACAGTCCAGAAGCATCTATGAGTAGGAGTTTGTCAGTAGAAGTGCAGGCGAGGGAGAGGAATTCTGAGAACTCTGCAATAAAAGCAAAGTTGTTCTTAGGTGGTCGGTAGATAACAGCAAGGGTGATGGACATGGAAGAGGGGAACTTGATGACGAGATGTTCAAATGAAGAAAAGGCAGGCAAAGAAAGAACTGAGGAAGCAAGCACAGAATTAGAAATAATAGCCGTGCCCCCGCCTCTTGGTATCAGTTACAAGTTCACTGAGAAGCAGAGATTTTTTTGTCAGGGAACGACGGTTGAAAAAGGAGATTTTCAAGTTTGTAGCAGGCAGTGTAGGGGGAGAAGCAGTTAGTAAGGGTTTGTGGAGCAGGTACTTACCAGTGTTCATTCTGGGAGTGGAGAATGAGTGAGCCAGCTTAGTCGAGGGGATCCATTAGAACGGCTTAAATCGCCAATTTATACTATCCTGTTGGCCTGGAGTCCTATACTTAACACACCTTTCTAATCAGCCTCCCAATTCAACACAGCCCAGCACACTAAGGAAATCTAAGTACAGTACTTTGGCTATTTAATCCCTGTAGCAGCAAGCAAGCATGGCTGGATAGAGAAAAGGAAATCATTTCAGCCCAGTGCTGTAATATGGATGGCAGTGACTAGTGACTGACAAATCAAAAACCCCACGTTGTTTTAGAGAAGTTCACCACCTGTCTGTGGTTTACCAGCAAACAGAACCGCCTGGATGACTGGGGAAGTTTATTTATGAATGGTTACCTATGTGCGTGCTGTGCTTTTAACACTGCGTGCTATGGAGCAGTATCTGGATATACAGCCAAATTGGGATATTTTTGGAAAACGGTGATAAAGTTTGCCATCCATACAAAAAAAAGCTCAAAAGCTGTTGGAGTTACAGGAAAACAGTCCCGAACTCCTGGCAAAGCTTGTATGTTTCCACTGAGACACAGTGGTTAAAGTCCAGGGCTTGTCACCAGTTCAAATCCCACCACTGCCACTGACTGACTCACTGTGTGACCTTGAGCAAGTCACTTAACCTCCTTGTGCTCCATCCTGCAGATGATGTGTTAAATCAATGTCCTATTGTAAGTGACTCTGCATATAATGCACAGTTCACAGCCTACATCTGTAAAGCGCTTTGTAATGGTGATCCACTATGAAAGGCACAATATAAAAATAAAGATATTATATTATTATTAAAAGTACAAATCCATACGATGAGGTTGTAGAGTGCACTGGTGAGACCGCACTTAAGAGTACTGTGCTCAATTCACCACAGCACCAAAGAGGCATATCCTAGACTAATCCCAGGGCTTAAAGGAATGAGCTGCAGTATGAAGAGAGGCTGAATAAACTGAATGTGTTTAGCCTGGAACAAAGAAGGGGGGGGGGGGGGCTTTTTATACATTGGCATAATATGAACTGAAATTCAGGCCTTTGATATTGTAACAGCTGTCTCAGATTAATTCTGCCTTTAAGCAAAACAGAGAATCATGTCACAAGTGTACTGCAATGATGAAGCGATCAGAGTTATACATGTAAGATATGTATAAGATGTAACAAAATAGCATGAGCACAATATTCTACATCTTTTCACTAAAACAAGTTTGTTGTTTTAAAACCATGTACTATTGTTTCCACAGCGTTGTGCTAATAATATACAATGCAATATAATAATGTATTACAAAAAATACAAAAAATGTAATACAAAAAATCCCCAAACTCCTTATTGTTTGTCAGATACTTTTGATTTGGTGTGGTTTTGGGTGAAAATTAATAGAAACTTATGGGTACGTTAGTACTTTAGCACAGTATAGGGTTGGAATTCAGTACAGCGTTGGTTTTAATTGCGTTTTGTAGTCAAACTCATCTTTTTCAAATTAATTTTAAAAATTAATAAATCAAACGTCAAATCAGATCAGGTCCCACTTGGAAAATTCTATATAGTCCCCTAGCCCTCCCCCTTTCTGACCACATAGCAGGAGGGTGGGTTTGCTCTCCCTTTTGCTATAGAGCAGTTTCCATGGAAACCTGGTAAGATGTGTCTGAGATAGTGACCTATGATGTCAGCCTGATCAATCCGGTCAGTGAGGCTAGCTTTCTCCTACCTGAAATAGACTGTAAAGGTGAGGAATCCAGTATACCAATACTCTACTTTAAAAAGAGCACAGCAGGGTACAGCACTTAATGCACATTTTACTTGACTGAAGTTTTCATTTGTCTTGCTTTCTGTGTGCACCAAGCCAATATTTAAATAAGTGTTGCCTGGAATTTGAAAGTGAAAAATGGCTGTTATTAAAATGCTTTTAATCTCTAATATTCTGTCCAACTACTAAATCACTTACCTTCTGGAATCTATTTTGTTTCAAGCTGGGTTCTTTATTGAAACACCATGAACACTGTTTACTATCAGGTTGTAGAATCTAAAAACAGTTAATATCTTCAATATTACATATTCTGTTTACATTTTCTTCTGTCCTTGCTATAGGCGCAATGTCTTTCTGATTGACAGGTGATTGACACTGTGTGATGAGTCAAAGGGTTTTCGGTCTGTGATTCAGCCTCCCGACAGTAGATGGCATCAAACCAACTCGGGACTTCCCTTACCAAGATCTCGTGACCATGGCAAAAGTCATCTTTTGAGGGGCGGCACCTTGGTGAGGGGCGGAAGTACGAGTATGTAACTTCCAGCCACTGGAGTCAAGTGAAGGAGAAGGACACATGTCGGTTGGGGATTGGTGTTCCACTGACTACAGAGGCGGGACATTACATACTAAAGGGAACGTACTACTGTGTTCGGGGTTGGTCCGAAAGTAAAATAGGAGGAGTAACGGGTGGAGGGAGAGACTGGTTTTGTGCAGCGGGATTTTTAAAACACTAACATTTCTTTTGTCTTTTTTTTGTTTATGTATGGGTCGCCACGAAGACAAATTAAAGACGAGTCATCACAGTTTGTTTTGGATCTCACCCCTGCACTCCTTCCCTCACACCATTTTGTTTTCGTTTGTTATTTAATCCTTTTGTTGTGTATAGAGAATAAAAATAAATTATTTTATTTCTGTACACATAAATTACTGTCTGGACATTCCATTTAATACACTCTCGCCTCACACACTGATACCTGGTTTCCATGAGCATGGCTTCACCTCCTATCCGAGCTGATGCGGGTTCTCCTGCACTCCACCTGAACCTCCATTGATAGTCTACGGATGTTGGTGGTTCCTTTGCACCAAGCCTTGCAGCTAAGTCTGCTTTCATTTGCTTAGAAAACTGGAAGGATGGATGCTATTGCTTTGCTTCAGTTAATCCTAATAATCATTTGGAGTTTTGTGTTACTATAAAAAAATGATCTGAGAATATTAAAGCACGAGGAAACCTGCTCACCCTGGATGTGGATTCAATATTTACTCCCATTCGTCACTTGATTGGTCAGTGTTGTGACATACACACCCACTCGTCACTTGATTGGTCAGTGTTGTGACGAACACACCACTCGTCATTTGATTGGTCAGTGTTGTGATGAACACACCCACTCGTCACTTGATTGGTCAGTATTGTGAAGTACACACCCACTCGTCACTTCATTGATCAGTGTTGTGACGAACACACCCACTCGTCACTTGATTGGTCAGTGTTGTGACGTACACACCCACTCATCACTTGATTGGTCAGTGTTGTGACATACTTCCACCTATCCCAGTTTGGCCCACATTGGGAAAGGGTAAAAAAAAAAAAACAAGGGGCAGTTCCGATTGGCAGCCAATGCGGGTCGATGAAATGTACATGGAAACGCAGTATTGGGGCAGCAGGGTATGGATACAAGATATTAGATGTCCCCTGATATACTCAAGGCTGTGTTTCAGCTAGGAATGGGTTACCTAGACATCTTGGAATTTTGACTGCAATACATGAGTACATTCTGAGTCTAAAATACTTTTTTATTTGTGTATTGTGCTGAGACGAACACAGGCTTGAAAATTCTTTCTACATTCTTTAAGATCACACCATATTCGTTACAGAAAAAAAAAATAAAAATCTTCCGGGAGTAGAATAAACCCAGTACTCTATGAAATCCGATTAAAGGAAGCAGAGTGCTCTCCTGTACTGTAGAAAGTGTGTTATTGATTGCAGCCCTAATTTATGCATTGGTTTCCTTTGCATGATTTCATTATGATATAATCACTTATTAAATGATATGCCACTGAATGCATTTCATGCAGGGTTTGTTTGAATGTTCAGATATCTGTCCGAAATCTATTTGTGCATACTGATTGACATTATGATAAGAACATAAGAAAATGTACAAACA
Source organism: Polyodon spathula (assembly GCF_017654505.1). NCBI lineage: Eukaryota > Metazoa > Chordata > Actinopteri > Acipenseriformes > Polyodontidae > Polyodon > Polyodon spathula. The sequence goes on along the minus strand of NC_054574.1, from coordinate 3,365,124 downwards.
AGCTGATTGATCTCAAAACTTTGGGAAGTTGAGTCTTCAGCGTGATTCTGCATAAACATCCTGTACCCTCACCACTCTCTGTATGAAGAAATGCCTCCTTCCCTCTGTCCTGAGTTAAGTATTAATACCAGCTCACTCTCATCTGGTGTTGTTCCTGACTCATTTAAGGTTGCTGTGGTACAACCATTGCTTAAAAAGTCCACTTTAAATCCTAAAGTCCTTGTGGCTATGTTGCCCTGCCCCTGTGTGTATTTCTGTGTTGCATGTTGCGTGTAGTGTGTTAATGTTGGTGTATAGTCATTGGTACACAGGATATAATATGGGTTATGAGCATGAGTGTTTAAAATGTATATTTGTATTTAGGCATAAGGATTGCACAGCGCTTCACGTGCAGGTAAAATGTAATAATATGTGAGCACGGGGAATTGCACTTTATTAATTCACATGCAGTTGTACTGAGACTCCAATTGAATGATTGATTAGCAATCGAGTCTCGGTACAGCTGCATAAAAGCAGCATGTTTTCACTCACTCAGGGTTGTGTGTTTGGTGAGTAGAGAACGGGATTGGAGATGGAGGTAATAGTAGTTATAATAGCAGCTCACTCTGTTTGTCTGTATAGTTTGTTTTGTTTATCTCTCTTTTTTGACAACCAGTGCCATGTCCTGTGTTTTGTTTGTCTTTCAAACCTTTTATTTTCTGTCTGTTCATTTAATAAATGCTGAGTACAAGCAAGTGTTCAATTTCACCAAACTCCCTGTCTCTGTGTCTGTTCTGTGTTGGTCCCTGTTTCTAGTCTGACGTCACCCACTACAACCGTCTTTGTGACAGTCCTTCATAATTTTAGGCCTATTTCTAACCTCCAAGTTTTAGAGAGAGAAGTAGCTAACCGACTAAATACATTTTTTGCCACACATAATATATATGAAACTTTCAGTGGGGTTTCCATTCTGATTATAGAACTGAAACTGCCCTTATCAGAGTGGTAAATAATGTGCTGTTAACATATGATAAGGGCTAACCCTCAGTTCTTGTTCTTCTACACTTGGCTTCAGCCTTTGACACCATTGATCAACCAATTCTGATTGAATGTCTAGGGGATTATCAGGCAGTGTCTTGTCCTGGTTTAAATCTTATCTTTCTAACAGGTTACAATATGTCAAAATTGAGGATGATTCCACTGCTTTATCTAAAGTTACATGTGGTGTACCACAAGGTTCTGTTATTGGACCCATTCTGTTTTCCTTCTGGGTGCTGTTGCCTGTAGACATTAGGTAAACCTTCATTGCTATGATACTCAACTCTATTTATCTTTGAAGCAGGTGATTCCTCAAGTGGACATTCAGCAATGGACGTCTCAAAATGCCTTAATGTTAAACCCGGATAAAACAGAGGTAATGTTCTTGGGATCAAAAAGCCAGCTAAATAACATAGATCCATTTGTTATTAGAGTGGACAGCTTCTCTTCTGAGCCGAAGGCTGCAATGAGAAATCTGGGTCTAATTCAAACCTCACATTAGGAATGTAACCAAAGTGTCGTTTTTCCATTTAAGGAATATTGCTAAGACACTCGCCTTTGCAACATGATGCTGAGAGACCGATTCATGCTTTTGTATCATCCAGAATTGATTACTGCGATGCCCTTTTTACTGGTGTTTAATGCTATCTTAGCATCGCTACAATGGCTTTCACTTCGGTTCAGGATTGATTGTAAGGTCCCGCAATAACCTACAAAACCATAAATACTTCAGTCACACCTTATTTGAATGACTTGTTCATTCCACATGTTCCCATACGACCACTCCGATGACAGGACACTGAATTGCTCACCACCCCAAATCATTTATTTTTTTAAATACAGACGGTACAGCTTTCAGCTAGAGGGCTCCTAAACTTTGGAATAAACTGCCTCGTTCCATAAGGGAAGCACCAACCACTGGTGTTAAAAAAAGACAAAAGACACATTTTTATAGTCTAGTCTGTTTATCCTAAAATGTAACTGTCTGCACCTTTTATTGTTCTGTTCGTACTGTTCTACTGGATTCACTTTGTACTCCTGTGCCTGCTGGATTCTGTTCTAAATTGACAATGGTTTTTATTTTTTCACCCTGTGAAGCGCTCTGTGACAATTCTATTGTGAAGGGCGCTATAATAAATAAAGATTGACTGATTTATTTCCAACTGTGTCCTGGTTTCTGTACTGCACTTAAAGTATTGGTTAGGATCAACGCCTTTCAAGATTTGAAAGATGTCAGTCATGTCCCACTAGGCTCCAGGCTAAATAGATTCAGTTCTTGTTATTTATTCTTGTTGACGTACAGTAAGGAATAATTGTTTTATTAAATAAACAAAATAATTAAAAAGGGAAGGGAAAATGCACCAAGGTTGGGGGCTTCAGCTATACTGCTGTAAGTACTAACTGCACTAAACTAAACTCTTGTGATTTCACTTATTGACTAGGTACCAACTCAAGTAGTGGACTGATCCCACAGCTGTCAAGCTGGGCCTTAAGGAATCCCAGTTATTCAGCATTAACAGTATTTATTTATTCATTTATTGCATTTATATTGTGCTTTTTTATGCAAAAGTAGTGCAACGCACTGTACAGTACATAGCAGAAAAACGAACAACCCACAATACATCTGTATAGCATGTCATACATACAACTGACACAATCAGACCATTTAAATAACAGATTTAAATAACAGTATACACATAACAATACAAAAGCAGCAAATTTAAAATTACATTAAAACCCAGTAAGATAATAAAGCCATTTTATAAAAGTGTGTTTTCAGTCTTGACTTGAAAATTGTAAACGGTCCAGCCTCCCTGACAAAGCTCAATGCAAAAACATTACATAATTTAGGAGCTCTACAAGAAAATGCCCTCCCTCCCGTGTTGCTTTTGTTGATCTTAGGAATAACCAGGAGCCCCACATCCTGTGATCTCAGAGTGCAGTTTGGAAGATACAGGGTCAGTAACTCCTGCAAATAACTGGGTGCTAATCCATACAGGGCCTTGTAAGTTAAGAGCAAAATCTTAAAATCAATTCAATACTGCACAGCGAGCCAGTGTAAAGAGGCCAAAAGAGGCCAAAACAGGGGTAATGTGTTCACTTTTCCTGGTTTTAATCAGAATTCTAGCGGCGGTATTCTGAACAAGCTGCAAGCGGGACACAATAGTCTCTCAGCATCAGATATGGAAACAATTGGTCTCAGTTTGACTATTTTCTCAAAAGGCAAAAGTATACTTTACTAATTTTCCTAACATGAGTCTCAAACTCTTCATTTCCATTTTAAGTTTTGATGAGAGAGATTTCCTTTTAGTTGGTTCTGTGATTCCACTAGCATAGCCTCTGTTTTATCTGAATTCAACATTAGAAAATGCTGTGACATCCAATGCTTGATGTCTGTAAGGCAAGTAGCTAATAACACCCAGGCAGAAGAAATTCCTGGCTTTAGGGAAAAATATATGCTTTGTACTGTGATTTTGTAACAAGCCTGGATAATGGCACCTGCTAAGGCAAAATAAATAAATAAATAAATAAATAAATAAATAATAATAATAATAATAACAATAATACAGCTGGGTATCATCAGCATGGCAATGGAAACTCACTCTGTGTCTGCTGATAATGTCTCCTGACGGTAGCATATATAATGAAAACAACAAGGGACCTGGAATGGAGTCCTGTGGAACACCACAGACAACTTCCGATAATGGAGATTTTACATCCCCAATAGAGACGAAATGAAACCTATCAGAAAGATAAGATTTGAACCACGTCAGGCAGTCCTACTGTGCTTTCTAATCTACAGTATTAAAGGCAGCTCTTAGATCTAGAAGAATTAAAACTGTTGGAAAGCCAGTCAGAGCTTATCAGCAGATCATTCACAACTCTGACAAGGGCCATCTTGGTGCTATGTGAAGCATGAAAACCAGACTGAGACTTCTCGAATATAACACTAAGAGTTAAAAAATGTTTGTAATTGAATTGCAACAACTATCTCTAGAACCTTATCTAAGAATGGTAGGTTGGAGATTGGCCTAAAGTTATTGAGGACTTTAGGGTCCAAATTGTGCTTCTTAAGTAGGGTGACCAGACGTCCCGATAAAATCAGGATTGTCCCGACATTAGGGTCTTTGTCTCATGTCCTGACTGAGGTACTGTCAGGACTCCATTTGTCCAGATTTTTAGTGTAAACGTTGAAAACCCAGGTGTAAAACGTGAAATTTTTATTTTCTCGTTAGGAAATTTAGTATATGCGGCTGCTGTACTGTCTCGTGGTGCAACAGCACACTCTGCTGGTTTAAGGCATGTTGTTTGAACGAGTTGTTTGCATTGCATCTATGCGGCTATCCAGTCACGTTAACCTGCAGTCATGATGCGTCATGTGTTTTTCTTGGTGCGTGCGCCTGTGTGTCTGGTTTTACTGGCGCAGTGTCATGATGGCTGGTGTTGTTGATGAGCCTGTCACTAAAAAGCAATAAAGACAGAGCGAATGCAGTGGGAAAACAATGGATTCAATCATATGCCCATGGTCAAGTCATCCAATTAGGACTAGGATTATAATTAGGATTTCACGGATATTTCGCTGACCCGTTGAAACATTAAATACACCTAATATTTCAGAGCACTATAAAAGCCTTAAAATTGTGGTACTTGCTTCCTTACTAAAACAGAGTGCTGTCATTTGTTAAAAGGCAAGCATGCAACATCTACCAGCAGTTGCTGCCCACATTCTCTGTCTGGTGTGGATTTGCCAGGCGTTGAGACTGCAAGTCTGCGTCCACTGAATTGGTTTGGCAGTGTAAGGCAAGCTTTGCCAAGTTATACAGATGGACATCAATTAGAAACAGTCCCAAAACTCGGTCACCCAAAGGCATCTGGCATTCTT
>NC_054574.1:3284724-3359724 GCF_017654505.1 Polyodon spathula | reverse complement strand
AATGCGGCTCAATACTTCAGACAGTGCAGCACATTTTCAACATCTGCCCAGTCAGATCTTTCAAGGGCAATGTGGGGTCTTTACATGCTGGTACCCCTGGTGCACTCGATTGGCTTTCAAATCTGGATGCTGATCTGTAATGTGTTAGTCCAAAATGCCATACGAAAGAAGACCTGCTCATGATGAGATGTAAGACATAAATATAACAATATCATCATTCTAGACCTGCAAAATAACATTTAGACATGCATTTTTTAGTCTAACGCCAGCACTCCAATTGTATAAAAAGATTCTTTCATCTGAATAAGGATGTTTACCACGAGTGATATTCCATGCTGGGCATACACAAACACACAGCCAGCATACCCTAAACCTTTGTTAAAAAATACATCCTTTGAAGTGAAAAGATGAAGTGAAAAGTCTTTGAGTTTACAAAGTTATTGTGTGTAGACCTAATTGAAATGTGAGCTGCGTTAGAGATAAACATTAAACTAAAACAGAAAAATGCAAAAGGAAATTAAATGTTAGTTGAGGTCCCTAACAAAAGTGAACCTGGAATGAGCAGTGACCCGGGCGAAGCTGCAGAACAAGGGGAAGCAACGGACATGGGCAACCTCTCCCGAAAACAAGCTGACAGTAATGTGAGGCAGAGCCTGCGTGCGACCCATTCCACAAAGAGTGGAATAACCCCTGGATTGAAAGGGGTGTTGAAGCCACAAAGAGTGGAATAACCCCTGGATTGAAAGGGGTGTTGAAGCCACAAAGAGTGGAATAACCCCTGGATTGAAAGGGTTGTTGAAGCCACAAAGAGTGGAATAACCCCTGGATTGAAAGGGGTGTTGAAGCCACAAAGAGTGGAATAACCCCTGGATTGAAAGGGGTGTTGAAGCCACAAAGAGTGGAATAACCCCTGGATTGAAAGGGGTGTTGAAGCCACAAAGAGTGGAATAACCCCTGGATTGAAAGGGGTGTTGAACCCTATAGCTTGGAGTCTCGGAGCAGATATCTGGAATCTGCAGGTCACTTTAGTTTTATTAAGCAAGGTAGTTTCATTCACATTTTAGATCATTTACTTTGTTTCTACTTTATATCGGCATATTGATTGAATTGGTCATATGTATTATAGTAATGAGCAATAATCATCAAATCTGTTTTGAAGGCCTGTTTACTTCTGAGAGCTCATCTGTTTGACTCTAATACTGTTTGCTTGAAATCAGAAGCAGGCTTTTTCAACCAGCTGGATGACAGAACCACAAATCACACAGAACCATATTATGTCATGTTTTTGTTTATTTTCAGTTTGAGTTCCTCATTGTCCTTCACAAAGCCTGATGTATTTCCAAAGTATTGATGTTCCTGTATGTATATGTATCATGTTAGATACAATACACCTGCCCATCCTATGAAAATCACCTCTTCCAAATGAACCGGTTCTTAAACTTTCTGAAGAATATTATGAATGAAATCAGATAACAATGTCATTTTGATAAGGGCATGTTGTGTTTTTATGAGGAACTAACAATGAGTGAAGAATGTAGTCTGCTTTTGAACTTTGGCAAGGGCTCAAATCTATTAATTTTCTAGTACTGTAGGAATTTGCCCTGAGTAAGGGGAGGAGTCAGGGTGTGGTTTAAGTGCACAGACAGCATAGCTTGAGTAAGGGGAGGAGTCAGGGTGTGGTTTAAGTGCACAGACAGCATAGCTTGAGTAAGGGGAGGAGTCAGGCAGCACAGCAGCAGAGCTGTAGAAGAGCTGGTGCCTCAGTCAATCCTTTAGTACATGTTCAATCACCAGCTATCTCTGTCTCTCAGGATCCAGTCTTCTGCACTAGGCTTCACATCCTCAGAATGGGTGACATCTACATCCGCCATATTGAGCTTCTTGGCTTTGAGAGAAGGTTTTTTCCCAGCCAGCACTACGTGAGTCTTTTATCTGTCTATCTATCAATAGCTGAGACAGTAGCCCATATTAAATTGCAGCAGCTACCCTTATAAAAGTTTTCTATTGCAATGTTGCTGTTTGCCATGCCTTTCCCATAGTTAAATACTTTGCATTTACCATACCACGGGTTACCATATTTTTTATATGCTTTATCATACCTCACTGTGCTTTATAATGCTCACCTGTGCTTTGCTATACCTCTCTGTGCTTTATAGTGCTCACCTGTGCTTTACCATACCTATCTGTGCTTTATAATGCTCACCTGTGCTTTGCTATACCTCTCTGTGCTTTATAATGCTCACCTGTGCTTTGCTATACCTCTCTGTGCTTTATAATGCTTTACCATGCTTTCACTGTGTTTTACCAAATAACTGTCAAATAGTTTAAAGTATCTTAAGAACTCCTGAGATGTTGTTTACCCTTTTGTTACATTAATATGATTTTTCTCCTTACAATGTGAGACAGGAGTAATGCTTTGAAAAGGACTTAGTGCCTTTGGTATGGCTAGGAAGGTTGTATGTGAAAGATATTGTAAGTATCTTTTTGTCGCTGAGATGTGTGGAATTTTATATCAATTGAAATGTAGGCCAGATATCAAATGAGTGGAACAGACTCATAAAGAGAAATACCCTGGTGTAAGAGATTCATCGCTGTCAGCAACCAGACAGCGTGGGGAAGCAACCATAAAGGCAAATGCTTAGGTATATAAAAGTGTTCGAAGGAGGCTATGATGAAGGTGTATAATGCACTGGTGAGACCGCACTTAGAGTACTGTGTCCAGTACTGGTCACCACAGAACCAAAGGGACATTGTGGGCTTGGAGAGAGTCCAATGACACAGTTGGAAATAGACTTAGGACACAGAGGGTAGGAGACACTTATTCACACAGAGAGTACTAAGGGTATGGAATGGGCTACCTTTCTTTAAGACCCAACTTGACAAGTTTTGAGATCAATCAGCTACTAGGAACTGGACAAGCGTAGATAGGCCAAATGGTCTCCACTTATTCATACATTTTCTAATGTTCTTATCAGAATTTATTAAACCCTTAGACTGAAACTCGCAAACCTATCGGTTAATAGTCTGCGCTATTGCCTACCAACCAGCCATCTTAGTGCTCAGTAGTGACAAACACGGCTGCCCTCTGATGTCACTCAGCAGTTAATATTCAAAACACTATTGTCCTCAGACATGTCAGGGTTAACAAACCAGCATCTGGTTAGAATCTTCAGCTCATAGTGGAAAGTTATCCTCCTTTGGTTACAAAAAAGTGAGCTATTTTGAGAAATATATCATGTTTTAAGCCTGAGGAGCAATTTTTGGTTTATAATCATGTCAAATAATGATCAAAGCAGAAACAACAATGAGATACCGACATCACACCTATCACAGCTTTTTCAATGATGTACTGGTAAGCAGGGATCCTTGAAATCCGTTTACCGTGGCATAACCCTGATTTGTCAATGCAGTCGAGAATGTTTAGCTTTACACAGGGCAGGGCTAAAAACATGCAAGGCTTTGTTTGATAATCAAATCAATAAACTGATCATATATAATCATCAACACAAGCAATATTGTTTTACATTTACGCAAGCATACTTGTTCAGTAAAAGTGCTTCTAGTGTACAGAGGCCAAGGTTGTGAATGAGGCGTGCTGTCACATTCAAATGTAGTTCACTTCACTATCCAGTGCGTTGTTACTATTCAACAAGCTGATTGAAAGTGCCGAAAAGAAGAAAAAAATCCCCTCTAAAGATTGGGTCAATGCGTTTGGCAATACCCATCCAGGTGACAAAGACTAACTCGAGACAAGCTAATCTAATACTATTGTTTGTTTTTTATTATTATTGCACAGAAGTATAATGTTTAAAGTGAAATAGTAAGTCTGTCTCTATTATTGATTGATGGCACTGATGAGCTTGTAACTTCCTTATAATTGAAAAATGTACCAATAAGTGCTCCCCGTGTTCACTGCTATTCAGTAGTACTGTTTGTCTCTCTTATAATGTGACGAGTGGGCTTAGCCTTTTATTTTAATTGCAGAATAACACAGATTTTTATTGTTTTTTTTTTAATCTGAGAATTAATTTTTTTATTGCGGAAAACGAGGATCCCTGCTGATAAGCCATTGTATTGCGGCTGATGAGTTAGTAATACTGACACCTGTCTTACAGGTTTACATGTTCTTGGTGAAATGGAGTGACCTGTCAGAGAAGCTGATCTACAGAAAGTTTTCTGAGATCTACGCCTTCCACGTGAGTCACTGATTCCACATTCAAATAAAAAAGCTGCTTTACAGGCAAGGGTTAGTCCCAGGACCCTGCTCACAATGCTTAGGAGTCATTCATGTTCAACGCTTGTATGCTGAAGCCTTTGTCTGAATGAGTTATAAAAACAAAGATAGTGGCACTGCAATTCATTTTATTAGATTCGCCAAACAGCGTACTCACAGTACAGGATTTACAAAACAGCAATTCAAATGTAACTAAGAAGAATCCACTAATATCATATTTTACACATTATAACAAAATATGAGGAAACTATAAAAGAGTTCAGTAGAGATACATGAGTATTATTATCCCCACTGGTGGTAAGAACATTATTTAGCCTAAGTTATTCAGAGTAGTATCTGGGGATATAGAGGGGGGTTGTGTTCTGTCTGTCCATATATATGCCTGTATGTCTCACTTACATGTTTGCTGTACACTTCCTACCCACAACCTGTGCCAGCTTATTATAACACAAGGGACAATTCCCAGTGAAACATTTTCCAGGGTACGCTTTTATAAGGCTGATCACTATTGAATGGAATTCACAGCAACTGTGAAACAAGAAATGCACAGCAATAGTACAGTTTATGTAATGTAATGTAATGTAATCTATACTTCCCTAAATCACATTGTAAAACCCACTGTTACAGCACAGTAACTGCTAAGACTTCCTTTCCAGGCAGAGGGGTGGTGTTTGCTCAGTCGTGCAGTAATCAGTGAAATAACCCATGATCACCCAACTGAGACTGCAGGCAGGGCAGTTCCCTAACTTCTTTTTTCTCTCATCTGGTTGCGGAAGTATGAAAGTGTCAACACATTCTTTAGTTTTCTGGTGATTTGTATTATCCTGAAATTTTCAGCAACCTAATCTTGTGTAATAAACTGAATACAAACCAGCAACTTCTAAAAGGAGTCTCAGGCTTGCTCCCCCCACCACCAGAAAAATGGTGATCCCTCCAGTCCAGGACAGGCTTGAGGCATGGAGTCTGAACCACTCCCCTCCTAAGAGAAAGTGTGCTCCCTCTGGTCCAGGTCACTCTTGATACATGCTTACAGGAGGATACTGTGGAAAGCTCTTGAGCTATCCCTGCTGCTCTGTGTGTTTTAATCTTTTAATCTCTCTCTCTTGTATTAGAAAGCACTGAAGGAGATGTTCCCTATTGAATCCGGAGACATTGACATCAAAGACAAGATCCTGCCCCCACTGCCAGGTAAGCTTGTACAGCATCCTTTCACTGGATCTGCCTAAATGTGTATGTCCTATGAGATGGATATCTATCTGTGTTTTCTTAATCTCAATCTGAATCTTTAACATTTTAAAAACACTTTACATGGTTAACCCTAACCAATACTTTAAGCACAGAAACCAGGACCAGAGGACACAGTTGGAAATTAAGTGGAGATTAGGACAGATGGTAGGAGACACTTCTTCACAGAATGGTGAAGGTATGGAATGGGCTACCAAGTCTTGTAGTTGATGCTAAATCATTTGGATCCTTTAAGACCTGACTTGACACAGTTTTGAGATCAATCAGCTACTAGGAACCAGACAAGCACTGTGGTCGGGGCATGGAATGGACCAATTACCTGTTCATACACTCACCACTCTCTCCTACCCCGTCCTAAGCCTAATCTACACTTCATTTCCAACTGTGTCCTCTGATTCTGGTTTCTATGCTTAAAGTATTGGATATTGTTAACTTTGCCAAATCCTTTTAAAGTTGTCGTTCAAGTCCCCCCTAATTCTTTGTTCTAAGATAAATAGATTCAGTTCTGCCCTGGAATTAGCCTGGTTGCTCTTCACAATGTCACTTTGGTTCTGAGATGACCAGTATTGGACACAGTATTCCTGGTGCAGTCTCACCAGTGCATTATACAACCTCATCAAAACCTCCTTTGATTTGTAGACTTTTATATACCTAAGCATTTGCCTTTTTCATTGCTTCCCCACACTGTCTGGTTGCCAGGGTATTTCTCTTGGTGAACCTATTCTAGTTTTATACACACATATGTACACACACTCACTGTTCATTCAGTATGTACACACACTCACTGTTCATTCAGTACACACACTCACTGTTCATTCAGTACGTACACACACTCACTGTTCATTCAGTACGTACACACACTCACTGTTCATTCAGTACACACACTCACTGTTCATTCAGTACACACACTCACTATTCATTCAGTACACACACTCACTGTTCATTCAGTACACACACACTCACTGTTCATTCAGTACACACAATCACTGTTCATTCAGTACACACACTCACTATTCATTCAGTACGTACACACACTCACTGTTCATTCAGTACACACACTCACTGTTCATTCAGTACGTACACACACTCACTGTTCATTCAGTACGTACACACACTCACTGTTCATTCAGTGCGTACACACACTCACTGTTCATTCAGTACACACACTCACTGTTCATTCAGTACGTACACACACTGTTCATTCAGTACACACACACTCACTGTTCATTCAGTACGTACACACACTCACTCTTCATTCAGTGCACACACTCACTATTCATTCAGTGCACACACTCACTATTCATTCAGTACACACACTCACTGTTCATTCAGTACACACACTCACTGTTCATTCAGTACACACACTCACTGTTCATTCGGTATGTACTCACATTCACTGTTCATTCTCCACTGCCAGCTGTATCTGCATGTGGCTTGCCTGTCTATAGAAAATGAGTGCAGGCCACTTTGAATGGTGAAAGGAAACACCTGCAACAGGTCAGGCTTGAAAAAAGAGAAGTGAATGCAAATGAACATGAACATATTAGAACATAACAAAATAGAAATGTGAGGCAAAGAGGTCGTTTTTGCTATATTTCATTACACTTTGCTATATTTCATTACACTGCTATATTTCATTATACTTTGATATATTTCATTACACTGCTATATTTCATTACACTTTGCTATGTGTGAAACTTTCTGATGTGGGACACTTTTATAAGGTTAAAAAAGGACTACCTATTCCTATCTATAGTCTAACTATTTGACTAAGAGGGTGCTCCCTCCAGTCCAGGGCAGGCCCGAAGCATGGAGACTGAACTGCTCCCACTATCCCTAAGAGAAAGGGTGCTCCCTCCAGTCTCAGACCTATTCAACTATTGGGGAATTGCACTTTTATTAATTCACGTGCAATTGTACCGAGACTCCAATTGAATGACTGATTAGCAATCAAGTCTCAGTACAGCTGCATAAAAGCTGCATGTTTTCATTCACTCTGGGTTGTGTGTTTGTGAGGGGAGAATGGGAGAGAGTCTATTAACAATTGTTATTTCGTGCTGGAAGCTCTTTGTTTGTTTGTCTGTCTATTTACTTTGGCCAACGCGCCCTTTATTTTCAGTCGTGTATTTTGTTTAAATCTTTTGTTTGTTATTATTATTTTACAATAAAACCCTGGACGCCGCAGCGTCACAGATTCACCGCCATTCCTCATTGTTTGGAGTCTGCATTTCTGGTCTGACGTCACCCCTGCAATTCCCTGTGCTCACATATTATTTTACCTGCATGTGAAGTGCTGTGCAATCCTCGTACCTAAATACAAATATACATTTTAAACACTTGTGCTCGTAACCCATATTTATATCCTGTGTATTTTATACATAAACACCAACATTAACACACTACATACAACATAAAACACCAATAAACATAAAGGGGCGGAACACTCCACCACAGGGTCAAACTAGGGCATTTCATTTTATTCACACTTTTTTTCTTGGGGAGGGCTCCAAAATAGTTTGTATTATCAGGAAACTTGTCTGATCTGACAATTCACTGTTCTCACTTTTGCTAAGTTATCTCCCATTGCCTTTTTGATGGCCTCTCCATATTGGCAAAATAAGGGGAACTCCAAACCCAAAGCACCTTTCATGTTGGACTTAAGTCAAATATAGTTAGGCAGTGGTAAGTGATGAAAGTGGGAGTAACCACAATGAAACTGGTTTCCTGAATGTGAAACCCTTGAAGGAGGAAGTCTGCCCCTGGCTGGAAGTCATGTGGGCTGTAACAGATGCTTAATGAGGAAAGTACAACTTTGCACACTGAAAGCTGTAGGTTTCCAAACATATGAAAAACAGTAAAAACACAATTATTAACAGGTTCGGGTCTATTTGACTCGACTCTAGTTTCCAATTAGCTTAAATGCTTTTTTTCTTTTCATTTTCTGTATAGTATTTTAAGACTTTTCCTAAGTTGGGGTCATAAACTTATACACAGAAAACTGTGAAGTATCTCTATACAGTTCTTTGATGGGGTCACCCCCGCCCCTGGGTGTATTTGGTTTATTTTGTATACGCTGGGTTATGTAACACGACTGAGTTAAAGTGTATATTGATATGTGAGCAGGGGGATGTCACAATTAGTTCATGTGCAGACTGTGCTGGGGCCAGATTGAATGATTAGCAATCAAGTCCCGACACAGCTGTATTTAAGGAGCACGGATTTCTCAGTCCAGGTTGGGTGTGTTCAGAGGTGGAACGAGAGTTGGGAGGTGAAATAAACAAATTGCAATTGCTATTCCTGCTAGATATATATCAGTGTGATACTTGAGTGTTCCATGTCTGTCTGTTTTGGCCACTGTGCCATTTTGCTTTGTTAAGTGTTTTGTTTTGTCTAAATCTTTTATTTGTTTATTCAATCTGCGCACCAGCACCGTTTGCTCACAGTGCTTGTGTCCGGTCTTCTTCCTGGTCTGATGTCAACAAGTTCCCACAAAGATTTTTTGTAATGGTATCAATTTATGCAAGTTTGAATGCCTGTTTTGTTGAAAAAACAACAACCATTCAGAGTTTTCTATAACATTTAGGGCGTAGCAGACTCTGTTAAAGCAGATTCAAATCAGTGGACTGTGCTTACTGTGTAATATTGTTATTTAGGGAGGGTCCTCAACATAATATTGGGTATTTTCTCTAACAATGGCAATTTTTAGTTTTCATGTTCAGATTATAAAATGGATAAGAAGATGTCTAGTAGCCTACATGTGTCAGTGCTGATCATACTGTTTGTTCAGTTACTATTTCAGTGTGCTCAGAAAGTTAATTCAAAGACTCCTTCCTAGCTAGTTTGATACAGGAGAGCACCGTTGTGTGGTCCAGTGGTTAAAGAAAAGGGGCTTGTAACCAGGAGATCCCCGGTTCAAAACCCAGCTCACTCACTGTGTGACCCTGAGCAAGTCACTTCACCTCCTTGTGCTCCGTCTTTCGGGTGAGACGTTGTTATAAGTGATTCTGCAGCTGATGCACAGTTCACACACACCCTAGTCTGTGTAAGTCGCCTTGGATAAAGGAGTCTGTTAAATAAACAAATAATAAGTAATCAGACTGCATCCAGTGGTTTAATTCAACTTGTCATTCAAATCAGAGACAAGTTGTTGCTGGGGTTACTGTATTGAAAAAAATGTAAAATACATAAATGAATATTGTATATACATATTTTGCGGTGGATTGAGTTGGAACAGAGATTAAACATTGCTTTAATGATAAAATTCAAATGGCTTTACCAGAGACTAGGGACCTCATATTGACCAGTTGATTTATTTTTATTTATTTATTTTATTTATACAGGAAATTAACCCTTTGAGACCGAGTCTTCATTTACAAGGGGTCCTGTCATACACAGACACAATCATACATAAAACAACACAATTCATATTTGTGTGGTCCAGCCTTAGACAATAATAACAAATAAACAAAGAGGCAGTAATACAGTCAATGAAAACCACCCTAGTTTTTTATACATTTACAATGATGTGTCAAAAAAGGACACCCTAAAACAAAATGGCAGCATGAATTATATATTACATCTAATTTTTGCAAAGACTGCTTGGAAGCAAACTGATAGATAAAACCACCATAGACCAAAAACAGATAGAATAGTAACAGTCACAAACTTTAATCTGCCAGCCTGAGAAAAAAATAAACTTCTTATTCCTAAAAGGGAATCCTAGTTTAGGTCCTAATTTTGAAAGCAGTTTATCAATGTGATAATTAAATATAAGTAGCTCATCGATCGATATTCCTAAATATTTATAAGAGGACACTTTCTTGAGTGATTCACCCTACACAGTAGTGATAGCCAGGTCTGATCACTAATTTTCTTCCAATTAGAACAAAACAACATGGTTTGAGTCTTAGTCGCATTCAGCAGTAATCTATCTCGGAGGAGCTGTTTTTGCAGAATATCAAATGCACTCTGCAGAGCTGAACAGCTGGAATATCCAGTTGTATATAGAATAGAGTCATCTGCATATAGATGTATGCATGAATTATTAGTTCCCAAGTTACATTGCAAATAATTTATATAAAATGTAAATAGTAATGGTCCAAATACTGAACCCTGAGAAACCCCTTTGCACAGAGATAAAAAGGTTGAAATATTTTCATCAGCTCTTATTGCTTGTGTTCGATTTGTTAAGTAGTCCTTGAGAACCAATCCACAGCCCTGTCATTAATTACCAGGCCAAGCCAAGTCAGATTTTGGTACCAGACTTCGTATATTGACGTGGACACATTTTAAACCACTATGATTACTAAATTCAGAGGGTAACAGCAGACAGTCCGGATCAGAGGGACCTGGGTTTACTTCCACATTGCACCTGAACAGTAAGAGAAAAAAGATTATAAACTTAGGATCATGCTATTGTGAGGGATTCCTATCATTCCCTTTTGAAGATAAAGACCAAGGCAGTATGTTATTGTGTTTTACATAAGTAGTAATCCTTTAGACAAAATAAGATTTGAATTTGCATAAAATTCTATTTGTAAATCAATTGCATTTCTATTGATCTGCCTCGTACATGACGAGAAAGTATAGAATAGCTGTAAGTATAACCCTCAGAACAGATAGACTCAGTCTCGGAAGAGTTTCAGTTCCAAAACAGCACGAATCCCATCAATACCCATGTGTAAATCATGGCATCATACAAACTTGATCAACTTATTAAATTACTTAAAATATAGAAAATACTTAAATAAAATGTGTCTAAAAATAGTGTTTAAGTAGGTTTATACCAGGGCTTCTCAAACTCGGTCCTGGGGACCCCCTGTGTCTACTGGTTTTCATCCAACCAAGCTCTCAGTTACTTAACTAGACCCTTAATTGAACTGATAATTTGCTTAATTAGGCCTTTGTGCTTGTTTTCAGCTCTTAAACAGTTGCAGTTCAAGTTACTTATCAAATGTTATAGCTAACTTGAAATATGCAACCATTCAAGAGCTGAAAACAATTAAAAAGGTCCAATTAAGCAAATTAATAGTTCAATTAAGGGTCTAGTTAACTGAGAGCTTGGTTGGAATGAAAACCAGCAGCCACAGGGGGTCCCCAGGACCGAGTTTGAGAAGCTCTGGTTTAAACACTGGACATTAACCTCCAAATAATCAAAAGTTCAAATATGTCTGTGCTTCCTTTACAGTTACTGAACTAAAAAGCAGATTTAGGAGGCAACATATAGTTACTTATTTGTGATTAGAATTCTGATACACTTCCGAAAGATACTTCCAGTACAATAATCTGTTCCTGTTAATCATTTTTTCCAAGTGGGTTCATTGGTTTTGTTATGAAATTAGACGTAAATATTATATGAAATTAGATGTAAATATTACTTGCATTTACAGGCTTCCTTCACATGTTAACAGAGAGAGATATTTTAAACATCTGTGATTAAAACAATCAACTAAAAAAAAATATATTTTGGAACACTTGAAGAGGTTACAAAATAACTACTTTTGTTTTCTTTCTTTAAATTTTTTTTATTATTTAATAGTACAAAATATAACCTATTTTTCTTTTTTTTTTTTAAACCCCCCTCAGCTCCTAAGTGGTTTGACAATCAAAAGACAACAGAGACGCGGCAGGGCACGCTGGCTGAGTACTGCCACTCTCTGATCAACCTGCCGCCCAAGATCTCACGCTGCCAGCTTCTGCTGCGCTTCTACCAGGTGCGCGATGAGGACGAGAACCCACCCGCGCCACACCCGTGAGTGGATAATTAGATTATTATCACATTCTGAGTGTCCTGGGCATTGTGGTGAAGTGGACAGTTACATTATTATAACACTCTGAGTGTCCTGGGCACTGCGGTGAAGTGGATAGTTAGATTATTATCACACTCAGAGAGTCCTGAGCATTGTGGTGAAGGGGACAGTTAGATTATTATCACACTCTGAGTGTCCTGAGCATTGTGGTAAAGTGGATAGTTAGATTATTATCACACTCAGAGAGTCCTGAGCATTGTGGTGAAGGGGACAGTTAGATTATTATCACACTCTGAGTGTCCTGGGCATTGTGGTGAAGTGGATAATTAGATTATTATCACACTCTGAGTGTCCTGGGCATTGTGGTAAAGTGGATAGTTAGATTATTATCACACTCAGAGAGTCCTGAGCATTGTGGTGAAGTGGATAGTTAGATTATTATCACACTCTGAGTGTCCTGGGCATTGTGGTGAAGTGGATAGTTAGATTATTATCACACTCTGAGTGTCCTGGGCATTGTGGTGAAGTGGATAGTTAGATTATTATCACACTCTGAGTGTCCTGGGCATTGTGGTGAAGTGGATAGTTAGATTATTATCACACTCTGAGTGCCCTGGGCATTGTGGTGAAGTGGACAGTTAGATTATTATCACACTCTGAGTGTCCTGGGCATTGTGGTGAAGTGGATAGTTAGATTATTATCACACTCTGAGTGTCCTGGGCATTGTGGTGAAGTGGATAGTTAGATTATTATCACACTCTGAGTGTCCTGGGCATTGTGGTGAAGTGGATAGTTAGATTATTATCACACTCTGAGTGTCCTGGGCATTGTGGTGAAGTGGACAGTTAGATTATTATCACACTCTGAGTGTCCTGGGCATTGTGGTGAAGTGGATAGTTAGATTATTATCACACTCTGAGTGTCCTGGGCATTGTGGTGAAGTGGACAGTTAGATTATTATCACACTCTGAGTGTCCTGGGCATTGTGGTGAAGTGGATAGTTAGATTATTATCACACTCTGAGTGTCCTGGGCATTGTGGTGAAGTGGATAGTTAGATTATTATCACACTCTGAGTGTCCTGGGCATTGTGGTGAAGTGGACAGTTAGATTATTATCACACTCTGAGTGTCCTGGGCATTGTGGTGAAGTGGATAGTTAGATTATTATCACACTCTGAGTGTCCTGGGCATTGTGGTGAAGTGGACAGTTAGATTATTATCACACTCTGAGTGTCCTGGGCACTGCGGTGAAGTGGATAGTTAGATTATTATCACACTCTGAGTGTCCTGGGCATTGTGGTGAAGTGGATAGTTAGATTATTATCACACTCTGAGTGTCCTGGGCATTGTGGTGAAGTGGACAGTTAGATTATTATCACACTCTGAGTGTCCTGGGCATTGTGGTGAAGTGGATAGTTAGATTATTATCACACTCTGAGTGTCCTGGGCATTGTGGTGAAGTGGATAGTTAGATTATTATCACACTCTGAGTGTCCTGGGCATTGTGGTGAAGTGGACAGTTAGATTATTATCACACTCTGAGTGTCCTGGGCAACGTCACTGCACCTACAATCTATAAATAATAGTGTAGACTACAGGACCCGTCTGTGGTGTGGTGAAGTGGATAGTTAGATTATTATCACACTCTGAGTGTCCTGGGCATTGTGGTGAAGTGGACAGTTAGATTATTATCACACTCTGAGTGTCCTGGGCATTGTGGTGAAGTGGATAGTTAGATTATTATCACACTCTGAGTGTCCTGGGCATTGTGGTGAAGTGGACAGTTAGATTATTATCACACTCTGAGTGTCCTGGGCATTGTGGTGAAGTGGATAGTTAGATTATTATCACACTCTGAGTGTCCTGGGCATTGTGGTGAAGTGGACAGTTAGATTATTATCACACTCTGAGTGTCCTGGGCATTGTGGTGAAGTGGATAGTTAGATTATTATCACACTCTGAGTGTCCTGGGCATTGTGGTGAAGTGGACAGTTAGATTATTATCACACTCTGAGTGTCCTGGGCATTGTGGTGAAGTGGATAGTTAGATTATTATCACACTCTGAGTGTCCTGGGCATTGTGGTGAAGTGGATAGTTAGATTATTATCACACTCTGAGTGTCCTGGGCATTGTGGTGAAGTGGACAGTTAGATTATTATCACACTCTGAGTGTCCTGGGCACTGTGGTGAAGTGGATAGTTAGATTATTATCACACTCTGAGTGTCCTGGGCATTGTGGTGAAGTGGATAGTTAGATTATTATCACACTCTGAGTGTCCTGGGCATTGTGGTGAAGTGGATAGTTAGATTATTATCACACTCTGAGTGTCCTGGGCATTGTGGTGAAGTGGATAGTTAGATTATTATCACACTCTGAGTGTCCTGGGCATTGTGGTGAAGTGGATAGTTAGATTATTATCACACTCTGAGTGTCCTGGGCATTGTGGTGAAGTGGATAGTTAGATTATTATCACACTCTGAGTGTCCTGGGCATTGTGGTGAAGTGGACAGTTAGATTATTATCACACTCTGAGTGTCCTGGGCATTGTGGTGAAGTGGATAGTTAGATTATTATCACACTCTGAGTGTCCTGGGCATTGTGGTGAAGTGGACAGTTAGATTATTATCACACTCTGAGTGTCCTGGGCATTGTGGTGAAGTGGATAGTTAGATTATTATCACACTCTGAGTGTCCTGGGCATTGTGGTGAAGTGGATAGTTAGATTATTATCACACTCTGAGTGTCCTGGGCATTGTGGTGAAGTGGATAGTTAGATTATTATCACACTCTGAGTGTCCTGGGCATTGTGGTGAAGTGGACAGTTAGATTATTATCACACTCTGAGTGTCCTGGGCATTGTGGTGAAGTGGACAGTTAGATTATTATCACACTCTGAGTGTCCTGGGCACTGCAGTGAAGTGGATAGTTAGATTATTATCACACTCTGAGTGTCCTGGGCATTGTGGTGAAGTGGATAGTTAGATTATTATCACACTCTGAGTGTCCTGGGCATTGTGGTGAAGTGGATAGTTAGATTATTATCACACTCTGAGTGTCCTGGGCATTGTGGTGAAGTGGATAGTTAGATTATTATCACACTCTGAGTGTCCTGGGCATTGTGGTGAAGTGGATAGTTAGATTATTATCACACTCTGAGTGTCCTGGGCATTGTGGTGAAGTGGACAGTTAGATTATTATCACACTCTGAGTGTCCTGGGCACAGTGATTATTATCACACTCTGTGAAGTGGATAGTTAGATTATTATCACACTCTGAGTGTCCTGGGCATTGCACACTCTGTGAAGTGGACAGTTAGATTATTATCACACTCTGAGTGTCCTGGGCACTGGTGAAGTGGATAGTTAGATTATTATCACACTCTGAGTGTCCTGGGCATTGTGGTGAAGTGGATAGTTAGATTATTATCACACTCTGAGTGTCCTGGGCATAAGTGGATAGTTATTATTATCACACTCTGAGTGTCCTGGGCACACTGAGTGTCCTGGGCATTGTGGTGAAGTGGATAGTTAGATTATTATCACACTCTGAGTGTCCTGGGCATTGTGGTGAAGTGGATAGTTAGATTATTATCACACTCTGAGTGTCCTGGGCATTGTGGTGAAGTGGACAGTTAGATTATTATCACACTCTGAGTGTCCTGGGCATTGTGGTGAAGTGGACAGTTAGATTATTATCACACTCTGAGTGTCCTGGGCATTGTGGTGAAGTGGATAGTTAGATTATTATCACACTCTGAGTGTCCTGGGCATTGTGGTGAAGTGGACAGTTAGATTATTATCACACTCTGAGTGTCCTGGGCATTGTGGTGAAGTGGATAGTTAGATTATTATCACACTCTGAGTGTCCTGGGCATTGTGGTGAAGTGGACAGTTAGATTATTATCACACTCTGAGTGTCCTGGGCATTGTGGTGAAGTGGACAGTTAGATTATTAGTGTCCTGGGCATTGTGGTGAAGTGGATAGTTAGATTATTATCACACTCTGAGTGTCCTGGGCATTGTGGTGAAGTGGACAGTTAGATTATTATCACACTCTGAGTGTCCTGGGCATTGTGGTGAAGTGGATACACTCTGAGTGTCCTGGGCATTGTGGTGAAGTGGACAGTTAGATTATTATCACACTCTGAGTGCAGTGAAGTGGATAGTTAGATTATTATCACACTGAGTGTCCTGGGCATTGTGGTGAAGTGGACAGTTAGATTATTATCACACTCTGAGTGTCCTGGGCATTGTGGTGAAGTGGATAGTTAGATTATTATCACACTGAGTGTCCTGAGTGTGAAGTGGACAGTTAGATTATTATCACACTCTGAGTGTCCTGGGCATTGTGGTGAAGTGGACAGTTAGATTATTATCACACTCTGAGTGTCCTGGGCATTGTGGTGAAGTGGATAGTTAGATTATTATCACACTCTGAGTGTCCTGAGTGTCCTGGGCATTGTGGTTAGTTAGATTAAGTGGATAGTTAGATTATTATCACACTCTGAGTGTCCTGGGCATTGTGGTGAAGTGGTTAGATTATTATCACACTCTGTGGGGCATTGTGGTGAAGTGAAGTGGATAGTTAGATTATTATCACACTCTGAGTGTCCTGGGCATTGTGGTGAAGTGGACAGTTAGATTATTATCACACTCTGAGTGTCCTGGGCATGAAGTGGTGAAGTGGATTGTTAGATTATTATTATCACACTCTGAGTGTCCTGGGCATTGTGGTGAAGTGGATAGTTAGATTATTATCACACTCTGAGTGTTATTATCACACTGGGCATGGGCATTGTGGTGAAGTGGATAGTTAGATTATTATCACACTCTGAGTGTCCTGGGCATTGTGGTGAAGTGGACAGTTAGATTATTATCACACTCTGAGTGTCCTGGGCATTGTGGTGAAGTGGACAGTTAGATTATTATCACACTCTGAGTGTCCTGGGCATTGTGGTGAAGTGGATAGTTAGATTATTATCACACTCTGAGTGTCCTGGGCATTGTGGTGAAGTGGACAGTTAGATTATTATCACACTCTGAGTGTCCTGGGCACTGTGGTGAAGTGGATTTAGATTATTATCACACTCAAGTGTCCTGGGCATTGTGGTGAAGTGGATAGTTAGATTATTATCAGTGATTGTGGTGAAGTGGATAGTTAGATTATTATCACACTGGTCCTGGGCATTGAAGTGGACAGTTAGATTATTATCACACTCTGAGTGTCCTGGGCACTGTGGTGAAGTGGATAGTTAGATTATTATCACACTCTGAGTGCAAAGGTGGGCACTGCACAGTGAAGTGGACAGTTAAAATTATTATCACACTCTGAGTGTCCTGGGCATTGAGGGGCACCTCGGTGAAGTGGATAGTTAGATTAGTTATCACACTCTGAGTGTCCTGGGCATTGTGGTGAAGTGGATAGTTAGATTATTATCACACTCTGAGTGTCCTGGGCATTGTGGTGAAGTGGACTTAGATTATTATCACATCTGAGTGTCCTGGGCATTGTGGGGACAGTTGGTGAAGTGGATAGTTAGATTATTATTATTATCACACTCTGAGTGTCCTGGGCATCACACTCTGAGTGTTGTGTGAGTGGTGAAGTGGATAGTTATTATCACACTCTGAGTGTCCTGGGCATTGTGGTGAAGTGGACAGTTAGATTATTATCACACTCTGAGTGTCCTGGGCAAGTGGACAGTTAGATTATTATCACACTCTGAGTGTCCTGGGCACTGTGGTGAAGTGGACAGTTAGATTATTATCATTATTATCACTCTGAGTGTCCTGGGCACTGTGGTGAAGTGGACAGTTAGATTATTATCACACTCTGAGTGTCCTGGGCACTGTGTGGACAGTTAGATTATTATCACACTCTGAGTGTCCTGGGCATTGTGGTGAAGTACAGTTAGATTAGTTAGATTATTATCACACTCTGAGTGTCCTGGGCATTGTGGTGAAGTGGATAGTTAGATTATTATAACACTCTGAGTGTCATTATTATCACACACTCTGAGTGTCCTGGGCATTGTGGTGAAGTGGACAGTTAGATTATTATCACACTCTGAGTGTCCTGGGCATTGTGGTGAAGTGGACAGTTAGATTATTATCAGAGTGTCCTGGGCATTGTGGTGAAGTGGATAGTTAGATTATTATCACACTCTGAGTGTCTGGGCATTAGATTATTATCACACTCTGAGTGGTGAAGTGGACAGTTAGATTATTATCACACTCTGAGTGGGGCATTGTGGTGAAGTGGACAGTTAGATTATTATCACACTCTGAGTGTCCTGGGCATTGTGGTGAAGTGGATAGTTAGATTATTATCACACTCTGAGTGTCCTGGGCATTGTGGTGAAGTGGACAGTTAGATTATTATCACACTCTGAGTGTCCTGGGCATTGTGGTGAAGTGGATAGTTAGATTATTATCACTCTGAAATGTCCTGGGCAGTGGAAGGAAGTGGACAGTTAGATTATTATCACACTCTGTCCTGGGCATTGTGGTGAAGTGGACAGTTAGATTATTATCACACTCTGAGTGTCCTGGGCATTGTGGTGAAGTGGATAGTTAGATTATTATCACACTCTGAGTGTCCTGGGCATTGTGGTGAAGTGGATAGTTAGATTATTATCACACTCTGAGTGTCCTGGGCATTGTGGTGAAGTGGATAGTTAGATTATTATCACACTCTGGTGTCATTGTGGTGAAGTGGATAGTTAGATTATTATCACACTCTGAGTGTCCTGGGCATTGTGGTGAAGTGGATAGTTAGATTATTATCACACTCTGAGTGTCCTGGGCATTGTGGTGAAGTGGATAGTTAGATTATTATCACACTCTGAGTGTCCTGGGCATTGTGGTGAAGTGGACAGTTAGATTATTATCACACTCTGAGTGTCCTGGGCATTGTGGTGAAGTGGATAGTTAGATTATTATCACACTCTGAGTGTCCTGGGCATTGTGGTGAAGTGGACAGTTAGATTATTATCACACTCTGAGTGTCCTGGGCATTGTGGTGAAGTGGATAGTTAGATTATTATCACACTCTGAGTGTCCTGGGCACACTGAGTGGTTGAAGTGGATAGTTAGATTATTATCACACTCTGAGTGTCCTGGGCATTGTGGTGAAGTGGACAGTTAGATTATTATCACACTCTGAGTGTCCTGGGCATTGTGGTGAAGTGGATAGTTAGATTATTATCACACTCTGAGTGTCCTGGGCATTGTGGTGAAGTGGACAGTTAGATTATTATCACACTCTGAGTGTCCTGGGCATTGTGGTGAAGTGGACAGTTAGATTATTATCACACTCTGAGTGTCCTGGGCATTGAGTGTCCTGTGAAGTGGATAGTTAGATTATTATCACACTCTGAGTGTCCTGGGCATTGTGGTGAAGTGGATAGTTAGATTATTATCACACTCTGAGTGTCCTGGGCATTGTGGTGAAGTGGATAGTTAGATTATTATCACACTCTGAGTGTCCTGGGCATTGTGGTGAAGTGGACAGTTAGATTATTATCACACTCTGAGTGTCCTGGGCATTGTGGTGAAGTGGATAGTTAGATTATTATCACACTCTGAGTGTCCTGGGCATTGTGGTGAAGTGGACAGTTAGATTATTATCACACTCTGAGTGTCCTGGGCATTGTGGTGAAGTGGATAGTTAGATTATTATCACACTCTGAGTGTCCTGGGCATTGTGGTGAAGTGGATAGTTAGATTATTATCACACTCTGAGTGTCCTGGGCATTGTGGTGAAGTGGATAGTTAGATTATTATCACACTCTGAGTGTCCTGGGCATTGTGGTGAAGTGGACAGTTAGATTATTATCACACTCTGAGTGTCCTGGGCATTGTGGTGAAGTGGATAGTTAGATTATTATCACACTCTGAGTGTCCTGGGCATTGTGGTGAAGTGGATTAGTTATTATTATTATCACACTCTGAGTGTCCTGGGCATTGTG
Source organism: Polyodon spathula (assembly GCF_017654505.1). Classification (NCBI taxonomy): domain Eukaryota; kingdom Metazoa; phylum Chordata; class Actinopteri; order Acipenseriformes; family Polyodontidae; genus Polyodon; species Polyodon spathula. Next base: position 3,339,523 of record NC_054574.1, on the reverse strand, counting down.
GTGAAGTGGACAGTTAGATTATTATCACACTCTGAGTGTCCTGGGCACTGCGGTGAAGTGGATAGTTAGATTATTATCACACTCTGAGTGTCCTGGGCATTGTGGTGAAGTGGATAGTTAGATTATTATCACACTCTGAGTGTCCTGGGCATTGTGGTGAAGTGGACAGTTAGATTATTATCACACTCTGAGTGTCCTGGGCATTGTGGTGAAGTGGACAGTTAGATTATTATCACACTCTGAGTGTCCTGGGCATTGTGGTGAAGTGGATAGTTAGATTATTATCACACTCTGAGTGTCCTGGGCATTGTGGTGAAGTGGATAGTTAGATTATTATCACACTCTGAGTGTCCTGGGCATTATTATTATCACACTCTGAGTGTCCTGGGCATTGTGGTGAAGTGGACAGTTAGATTATTATCACACTCTGAGTGTCCTGGGCATTGTGGTGAAGTGGACAGTTAGATTATTATCACACTCTGAGTGTCCTGGGCATTGTGGTGAAGTGGACAGTTAGATTATTATCACACTCTGAGTGTGGGCATTGGTGAAGTGGACAGTTAGATTATTATCACACTCTGTGAAGTGGACAGTTAGATTATTATCACACTCTGAGTGTCCTGGGCATTGTGGTGAAGTGGATAGTTAGATTATTATCACACTCTGAGTGTCCTGGGCATTGTGGTGAAGTGGACAGTTAGATTATTATCACACTCTGAGTGTCCTGGGCATTGTGGTGAAGTGGATAGTTAGATTATTATCACACTCTGAGTGTCCTGGGCATTGTGGTGAAGTGGACAGTTAGATTATTATCACACTCTGAGTGTCCTGGGCATTGTGGTGAAGTGGATAGTTAGATTATTATCACACTCTGAGTGTCCTGGGCATTGAGGTGAAGTGGATAGTTAGATTATTATCACACTCTGAGTGTCCTGGGCATTGTGGTGAAGTGGATAGTTAGATTATTATCACACTCCTGAGTGTCACTGGGCATTGTGGTGAAGTGGACAGTTAGATTATTATCACACTCTGAGTGTCCTGGGCACTGCAGTGAAGTGGACAGTTAGATTATTATCACACTCTGAGTGTCCTGGGCACTGCAGTGAAGTGGATAGTTAGATTATTATCACACTCTGAGTGTCCTGGGCATTGTGGTGAAGTGGATAGTTAGATTATTATCACACTCTGAGTGTCCTGGGCATTGTGGTGAAGTGGACAGTTAGATTATTATCACACTCTGAGTGTCCTGGGCATTGTGGTGAAGTGGATAGTTAGATTATTATCACACTCTGAGTGTCCTGGGCATTGTGGTGAAGTGGACAGTTAGATTATTATCACACTCTGAGTGTCCTGGGCATTGTGGTGAAGTGGACAGTTAGATTATTATAACACTCTGAGTGTCCTGGGCACTGCGGTGAAGTGGATAGTTAGATTATTATCACACTCTGAGTGTCCTGGGCATTGTGGTGAAGTGGATAGTTAGATTATTATCAGACTCTGAGTGTCCTGGGCATTGTGGTGAAGTGGATAGTTAGATTATTATCACACTCTGAGTGTCCTGGGCATTGTGGTGAAGTGGACAGTTAGATTATTATCACACTCTGAGTGTCCTGGGCATTGCAGTGAAGTGGATAGTTAGATTATTATCACACTCTGAGTGTCCTGGGCATTGTGGTGAAGTGGACAGTTAGATTATTATCACACCCTGAGTGTCCTGGGCACTGCAGTGAGGTGGATAGTTAGATTATTGATCTCAAAACTTTGTCAAGTCCTAAGGGACCTCATTAATTCAGAATCAACAGTTTAGCTGGGTAACCCATTCCATACCCTTCCCACTCTTTGTGTTAAGAAGTGCCTCCTTCCCTCTGTCCTAATCTCCACTTCCAACCGTGAATGTTTTTAAATAAACTCATCTTATAGCACACATGGATTTCCATCTTAAAACATGACATCTGGTTCTACTTTTAGCTTCTCATTTTCTGAGCCTTATTCTGTTTGCACTTGCTGGGTCATTTCACCTCAACAGTGTCTTCTGGGTCAAGTGACTGGCTGAAATAATAATCCCCATCATCATCCTCATCCTCATCCACTCATCATGTTAGGCAGTAGATGAAGCAGCTGGTTGATTAGTGACAGGAAAGAAGCTAGGAATTTTACCCTCCAGATGAATGAGAAACACTAACAAAGCTTGCAAACAGAGATTCCTTTACCAAGTGTACCAGATACCGTGTTTTAAAATAAAAATACATGTTACTATAACATTTGTTGCTTTCAAAACTGGGCTTTTGTGGCCCATGTAGCTAACAGACGTGTACAGCAGATGAGAGTTGTGGAGTTATTGTGTGAGATGCAATCACTTGTATATGGTTATCCTGGTTAAACACTGCCAGATTAACCTGGTTAAACACTGCCAGATTAGCCTGGTTAAACACTGCCAGATTAACCTGGTTAAACTCTGCCAGATTCACCTGGTTAAACACTGCCAGATTCACCTGGTTAAACACTGCCAGATTCACCTGGTTAAACCTGGTTAAACTGCCAGATTCACCTGGTTAAACACTGCCAGATTAACCTGGTTAAACACTGCCAGATTAACCTGGTTAAACACTGCCAGATTAACCTGGTTAAACACTGCCAGATTAACCTGGTTAAACACTGCCAGATTAACCTGGTTAAACACTGCCAGATTCACCTGGTTAAACACTGCCAGATTAACCTGGTTAAACTGCCAGATTAACCTGGTTAAACACTGCCAGCCTGGTTAAACACTGAGATTCACCTGGTTAAACACTGCCAGATTCACCTGGTTAAACCTGCCAGATTAAACACTGCCAGATTAGCCTGGTTAAACACTGCCAGATTAACCTGGTTAAACACTGCCAGATTAACCTGGTTAAACACTGCCAGATTGGTTAACACTCTGCCAGATTAACCTGGTTAAACACTGCCAGATTAACCTGGTTAAACACTGGTTAAACACTGCCAGATTAACCTGGTTAAACACTGCCAGATTAACCTGGTTAAACACTGCCAGATTAACCTGGTTAAACACTGCCAGATTAACCTGGTTAAACACTGCCAGATTAACCTGGTTAAACACTGCCAGATTAACCTGGTTAAACACTGCCAGATTAACCTGGTTAAACACTGCCAGATTAACCTGGTTAAACACTGCCAGATTAACCTGGTTAAACACTGCCAGATTAACCTGGTTAAACACTGCCAGATTAACCTGGTTAAACACTGCCAGATTAACCTGGTTAAACACTGCCAGATTAACCTGGTTAAACCAGATTAACCTGGTTAAACCTGCCAGATTAACCTGGTTACACTGCCAGATTAACCTGGTTAAACACTGCCAGATTAACCTGGTTAAACACTGCCAGATTAACCTGGTTAGCCAGATTAACCTGGTTAAACACTGCCAGATTAACCTGGTTAAACACTGCCAGATTAACCTGGTTAAACACTGCCAGATTAACCTGGTTAAACACTGCCAGATTAACCTGGTTAAACACTGCCAGATTAACCTGGTTAACACTGCCAGATTAACCTGGTTAAACACTGCCAGATTAACCTGGTTAAACACTGCCAGATTAACCTGGTTAAACACTGCCAGATTAACCTGATTAAACACTGCCAGATTAACCTGGTTAAACACTGCCAGATTAACCTGGTTAAACACTGCCAGATTAACCTGGTTAAACACTGCCAGATTAACCTGGTTAAACACTGCCAGATTAACCTGGTTAAACACTGCCAGATTAACCTGGTTAAACACTGCCAGATTAACCTGGTTAAACACTACCAGATTAACCTGGTTAGACACTGTCAGATTAACCTGGTTAAATACTGCCAGATTAACCTGATCAAACACTGCCAGATTAACCTGGTTAAACACTGCCAGATTAACCTGGTTAAACACTGCCAGATTAGCCTGGTTAAACACTGCCAGATTAACCTGGTTAAACACTGCCAGATTAACCTGATTAGACACTGCCTGATTTAGTGTTAATTTGTATTGCTTCTTTGTGCTGCTCTTTGCTAGACATGGTCCAGAAACGCTTGATTCACTCTGAGATGAACTCACGGGCATTGCTTTACATGAATTGAAAGATATTAAAAGTAACTGCACTTTGTAGGCATTGAGAGAGACTTCTGTACAAGATGAAGGATGGACACAAAAGTAGTGCTATTGTGCATGCACTGTATTAGACTTTGCACGTTCAACTCAGGAACTTTACCACAGTGACCCCTATTGGTCAGGCACCAGGCAAGTCCAGCTGGTTCAGGTGAAATCTGAAAGGACTTGACATAGTTAACCTAAACCAATATTTTAGCACAGCACAGAAACCAGGACCAGAGGACACAGCTAGAAATAAAGTGGAAACAGACTAAGGATATAGGGGAGGAGACACTTCATCACACAGAGAGTGGTGGGGGTATGGAATGGGTTCTCAAGTCAGGTGGTTGATGGGATCCTTTAAGACCTGTTAAGAGAACAATCAGCTACTTGGTGGGACCAAACGAGCACTGATGGACCAAATAGCCACCTCTCATTTCATTCTGTTCTTCCAAGAGCAGCCAGGGCACAAGGTATTTGGCTTAATTGCTTATAGATGCCTGCTGATTTATCATAACCACAGCGCAGGGATTGCTGTGGTGGACTGCCATTAAAGGAAACTGAAGTAAAATGCATATTTGGGCATAAACAGCTGTACATCCTGTAGTTATCTTGCTGTTCTGTGCAGGTACAAGAAGAATGAAACCTTTCTGATGGCTAAAGACAATTCAAGGAGCAACACATCAGGTATACACTCTTTTACTTTATCTTGACTAGAGCCCATGCAGCTATCTCTGCACATCACGCTTTAGAGTTTGGCATTTGCCTAAAGAACCACTTCTCAAATTAATATGAAACTTGCTAAGGACCTTCTTTAACACAAATTATTGAGCGTATCATAAGATGGGGGAATATAGAGGCTGTTAGTATGTCATTGGTCTTAATTTTGAGATGTACTGATGTTTCAAGTTGTTTCAGATTATTTTGGAAAATCTATTTTCCCTACAATTTCCATTACATGAGAGTAGGTGTTAAAACTTCATGCTGATATTGGACTCAGCTCTCACCAAGCTAAGCACCAACTGAGACATAGCTTATTTTACTGTAAACTAATGTGATCCGTCTGTGTTTCCTGCCATCTGATGATGTAGATATCCTTCTGCCTGGTGTTGTTGGCTGAATTGTAATGCTGGCTCCAGGGATCAGCCTATTTTGCCTCCCTGGTGCATCAGCACACACAACAGCTGCAATGCTGGCTCCAGGGATCAACCACTGTGCGGTCTCCCTAGCGCATCAGCATGACAACCATCTGGACTGAGCTGAGTAGGGTACTTCTCTGGTGTCTTTAAGTGGGCATTTTCTATCCTCGGTGTTTCGTCGACTAGCCCACAACACATTAAGAGGGCTTGACAGTGATTATGGTGTCCCAGCATCACCCCCCCTCCGTCCCCCACTCAGCTAAGTCCAGCTTACTTACCTTCCTTTACATCGACATTGCTTTCTTTCTACAATGCTTGAGGTCCCCAACCAGAATCTTTTCATCTCAACCAAAGCCAGTTGCTGATCCTCTCTGCTGCTTCAGATAAGTTCTTCACTATGCATCAGAACTCTTGACCACTGAATCCGATGTCTCCGAGAAACCGGGATGTGGAGGGTGCCACAAATCTTCGCTAACCCACCTCCACTGGGTAAACCTGAACTCTCCACCCTCGCTGTTTCACTTCAGCAGCTAGTTGAGTTTACCAAAGCTTCTTCCTCTCATGCGCCTCATCCACAGCATCCTCCCATGGCACTGTTAACTCAACCAGGTGAACAAACCGTGCTGATCCAGCCCACAAGACAATATCAGGTTGAAGGTTAGCGGTGACAATCTCAGGTGGTAAAATAAGCCGTTGTCCAACATCTGCCAGTATTTTCCTGTCTCTTGCTGCTTCTAGTTGTCCTAGACGAGTTTTGGTTTCAATACCTTTTCTTGGAGGTTACTCCCCTGGACAGAAGAATATTGTTCTTTGCGTTTCATATATTGATGGAATTGGTGGCAACCTGTTCGTCATACTGCGCTTGTCTTCCAGTGCTGGGGACAAACACTGCAGCACCTGGTCATGACACCAAGTAAATCTACCTTGGCTAAGACCCACCTTACATACTGTCAAATGTGTCTTAATGTAGCTGGCAATGAACACAAAGGACACCACGGATCCTCTCCTACCCATAGATTACACTATGTAACACAATTTTTGTTCCTGGGTAGTAAGTGTTATTTCCTAATTGCTTATGCCTCAAAAGTATAGAAAATGGCTATTATTCCCCACAAACTTTGCTTTTGTGACCAGGACAGTGATATTTTTAAATTTACCTATTTCCAATGAGAAAACGGGCGAATTTGTGTATTTTCGTTCACATAAAGTCAGAAAAAAACAACATATGAATCCAAATTAACATGTATTTATACTAAAGTAATACAAAAATGACTACAAAAGATTTAGAAGTGAGTAGTTTTTTAAGATTTACGATTATACTGTAAATCACTTTCACGAATCAGCCCCCAAATGTAGTCTCCCATCATGTTCTCGTTATACTGTCCTTGGTAGCGGCGTTCAAAGTCCAGTATATCCTGGTGGAAGCGCTCGCCTTGCTCCTCCGAGTACGCTCCCATGTTCTCCTTGAATTTATCAAGATGAGCATCAAGGATATAGACTTTGAGGGACATCCTACAGCCCATTGTGCCATAGTTCTTCACCAGAGTCTCAACCAGCTCCACATAGTTTTCGGCCTTGTGATTGCCCAGGAAGCCCCGAACCACTGCGACAAAGCTGTTCCAAGCCGCTTTCTCCTTACTAGTGAGCTTCTTGGGGAATTCATTGCACTCCAGGATCTTCTTTCTCTGTGGTCCGACGAAGACACCGGCTTTGACCTTTGCCTCAGACAGCTTAGGGAAGAAGTCTTGAAGGTACTTGAAGGCTGCCGACTCCTTATCTAGAGCTCTGACAAATTGTTTCATAAGGCCCAATTTGATGTGCAGTGGTGGCATCAGCACCTCCCGGGGGTCCACCAGTGGCTCCCACTTGACGTTGTTCCTCCCCACAGAGAACTCGGTCCGCTGTGGCCAGTCCCGCCTGTGGTAGTGCGCCTTGGTGTCCCTGCTGTCCCAAAGGCAAAGATAGCAGGGAAACTTGGTAAAACCGCCTTGGAGACCCATCAGGAATGCCACCATTGCAGCCTCTTGATGCCATCTCAGAAAAATGCAGATATGTATCCACTTAGGCAGCTGGAACTAAACTGAACTGGTGGGCTTAAGGACCCTGTATTTATACTACTATTTATATTACTGGAAAGTTCTAGAAAGTTCTAGAAGTTACTCCAAGTTTACTCAGCACTGAATCTATCTGGAATGTTCTGGAAAATAGGTACATTTCAAAATATCACTGTCCTGGTCACAAAAGCAAAGTTTGTGGGGAATAATAACAATTTTCTATACTTTTGAGGCATAAGCAATTAGGAAATAACACTTACTACCCAGGAACCAAAAAAAAAATAATAATAATTGTTACACAGTGTTATGATTCTGTGGTGATGGGAGAATATCATATGTTGACCTGATGAGGAAACTGATCCTGCTCTTTTCCATTGTCCATAGGTCTTGCCAGCCGATCTTGCGTTGTTCCACACTTTCCCATCTTGTCCATCCTCCCTGCTTGTCTTTACCTACCTCATCCTCCTGCTTTTGTACCTTGTTGACTATCAGCTTCCTCAATTAATCTGGGGGTGCATTGTGCCATGTAGGAGGAGCTGAACTGAGACCAAGGCCCCCTCAGTTACAGCAGAGACTGGCAGCTGCAGTATTCCTTTACCATACAGTCCCACGCTGTTGAGGCAGTGTGGAACTCCTAACCATTTCCTGATGTATAAACTGATTAATGTTTCCAGATTCGCTCTGTTGTCAAGGAAACCTCATACACAGTGAATGACCACAGAAGTCTTGGCAGTAGACCAAACTGAAAACATCAGAGTTTTACATTTTTAGGTCCCCATCATACCATCTCCCAAGATGTTGGCTTTGCCTCACCATTAATGTAGAACCTCTTATCCACTATATTACCTTTAATTATAGAGATGCTCCTTGATTTAGTGGGCTTGAATTGCATTTGTGCCCATTCAAAGTTATTGATTAGTTTGCCCAATAACCAATTAGTGCAGGCTACTGTTGTAGTCATTGTTGTCATGTCATCCATGTATGCTCTAACTGGTGGTAGTCGCGTTCCAGAAGCCAAGCGCTCTCCTCCCACTCCCCATTTTGATGGCCTAATAATTACTTCCATTGCCATGGTAAAAGCTAAGTGAGAGCTGAACTTCCAGTCAGCTTTTAGATCACTTCATTTGATTGGTACTCAGTTGTAAAGAGGAGGGAAAGACCACTTTTCTTACAGTGAAATGAACACATTTTCAATAAGTTTGCGTCAGTTATTGTTACACCATGCGTGACCATGAAGCAGTCCCTGCTTTACCAAACACCTGGGGAGCATGCTTTACAGAAAGCTTTCTCTGTGTTGTTTAGAGATCACAGGACCCATCATATTGCAGACCTACAGAGTCATCGCAGACTACAACAAGAGCTCCAAGTACCAGCTCGACCTCAAGGAAGGAGAGCAAGTGGATATAGTGGAGAAGAGTACCAATGGTGAGTTTCTTTCTTTCATTTGAAAAGGGCAAACTGAATGTTTGGGTATATAATCTAAAGAGTAGAGTACAAATCAAAGGATGGTATGAGGAGATTCACACCCACAATACTTTTTTCAGTTAGTGACCATATTGCTAAAAGGACATTATGACCCTGGAGAGAGTCCAATGAAGAGCAACCATACTAATCCCAGGGCTTAAAGTAAAGAGCTATGAAGAGAGATTGAAATCATTTATTTAGCCTGGAACAAAACAAATTAGGGGAGTCTGAAATCTTAAAAAGAGTTGAAAACCCTATCAATATTTTAAGTGATTAACTCTCAGAACTGTTCAGAGTTGGTGTATGCTGTCACATCATAGGCAATCTTTCCACATGGGGAAATGGAGTCATCTTTCTACAAGTTCTAACAGGGTGGATTTTCTGTTAAGGGGAATGCAGCAATCCAGTGAACATTGCAGCAGGATGATGGAGATGTAATGGAAGAATGGAGAGTTGTTTTAGTTGGGCTTGGTTTTAGGTCTGGGAATGGAAGGAGTGTCCTTTTAATGATGACTCTGGAATGTTTCTCTCTTTCTCTGTCTCTGTCTCTCTCTCTCTTTCTCTCTCTCTGTCTCTCTCGTACCCTAGGCTGGTGGTTCTGTCAGTGTGAGTCTCGACGTGGCTGGGTCCCTGCTTCCTACCTGGAGCCACTAGAGGGCCCTGATGAGACAGAGGAGCAGGAGCCCAACTATGCAGGTGAGTGAGCTCACCTCTTTCTCCCTGAGCAAGGGTGAAATTCTGAAATGCTGAATCACTGAATCCTTGACAAAGTTTTGAGATCAGTCAGCTACTAGGAACCAGATGATCATGGTCCCCTAAGTATACAATTTCTACTAATTATAATCTTAATATACTGAGCATCAAAAGAAGCGTATCACTTATATTTGAGCATCAAAAGAAACGTATCACTTATATTTGAGCATCAAAAGAAATGTATCACTTATATTTGGATAAAATTCACTAGATGTGATCAAAATGACAAACACTGTTTTAGAGCAGGTGCAGTGACTTTTTATTTTTCTGATTAACAATCTGTCGATCTTGGGCAGGTGTTGTGACTCTTGGTCTCCCAGTTGGTGGCCTGTCATTGGCAGAGTGTGTCTGGTTATACCATCTCGCCAGGTTTGAAATGGCTGGCTGTGAGAACCCAAGTGGATTCAGTCATAGTCACTCAAGCATGTCGTGGGGAAGGATGAATGATCGAGTGATTAAAAAGAAATCAAAAACATTTTGTCAATGTCCATCATTTATATATCTTACATTTTTTTAAATAAATGTGTTATAATAGTGATAAGTTTCTTTTGCTGCTCGGTATATGTGCCTCCCCATTGCTCTTGCTGGTACATTGGTATGTATCGTAGTGTGTGTGTGTTTTAGGGGAGCTGTTTGTCACCACAAAGGCCTACACTGCTGAACAGGATGACGAGCTCACTCTCCAAGAGGGCGAGACCATCGAGGTGATCCACAAGCTGCTGGAGGGCTGGTGGGTCATCAGGCAAGTACCCAGCTTTTTTTAAATACACTTTTGTTTTGTTAATTTATTGTGCCCAATTATTTTACTCTTTTTTTTCTCCCCATTTTGGAATGTCCAATAATTTTTTCCCCTCACCGCAGCAATTCCACTTAGCTCAGGAGAACTCAAGGTTCAGTGAGCGTTCTCCGATCACACGACCAAGCCAGCTTCCTCTTACAGCCCGGAATTCCAGAGCGGAAGTCAGTGAGCTACCAACCTCTAGAGGACAAAGGCCAGCCCTGCAGGTGTCTGCTATTGGGCTCACTGAGTGCCTGGCCAGCAGGGTTCGCTGTAGTGCGATGAGGAGAAACAGTCCCTGCCGGTTTTGCATCCCTAACCGGCTCGCAGGCCACATGCAGCTCTTGGGACACTTTGCGGCTCAAATGAACTGAAGAAAGCATAATAAACAAAAATGAAGAGACAGAAAGTAAAAATAAACGCAACAAGCTCTCTGTATTCATTCGTGTTAATTCTTCTTTCTTCTCTCTCGTTCTCTCTCGCACCTGTTTCTTTGAGCCTGCATGTTCACTGCAAGGATATTTCATCATTTATTGACTTTCGACACCGCTCGCTGGCACATGCGTATTTTGATCACAGAGTGAAAACCGGTTGTGCAGCTGAAAGTAAATTTCATCATTTTGAATTAAGCGTTGTTTGTTTCGTGGAGACAATAGCATTGAGCAAACCCTTCTCGAGTAATAAATGAAAGTATGAGACTTTAAAGCAGTCTGGGAGAAAGAGTTTGCTTTCCCTGAAAACAGCGGTAATACTATGTCTCATCTGCAACAAATCATCTGCAACACATCGCTTACACACTGCAGCCTATACAGGACGAGCAACCTCAAACGTCATTATGAAACAAATCACAGCACATTTACATCTGAATATCCTCCTGGATCAGACTTAGGCAGATGCTGCTTTCGATGTTTATTAAAGAAACAAGTTTTCTACGGCAAACCTGGAATGTCGCTGGTGGCAAGCGTCCTTATTGAGATGAATGAATTTTTTTATAAAATTGGAGTGCTGGCGCTAGACTAGAGAATGCATGTTCACATGTTACATTGCAGGTCTAGAATAAAAATTATATTTACATATCTTAGGCCTCGTCACAAGCAGGTATTGTAATCCCTTTCAAAATAAATACAGTGCATCTGTCATCCACAAAGCTATCAACAGTATGTCATACACACAGCAAAAAAAGAGTCTTTAAAAAAAAAAAAACAATGCATTCAGATCTTCAAGGGAAGAGCTTGTCAAAAGGAATCCTACAAACGTGTGTATGTGGTGTTTTTGGTGAAATCAGGTCAGTTATTGTATTTTGTTTCATAATAACTGAATATATTATATTTAAGTGCGTAATACATAGAGTGTAAACAGAAATAATGGAAAAGCACCAGTGTATTACATTTAAAGTTTAATACACTGTAGCTCTACAGTACAGTACAAATTACACAGAAACTGTAGGCAATATTCTATCAATTGTTCTTGTGTATTTTGCTGCCATCAAGAGATAGCTAAACAACTGCTGTACTGCACAACAATGCTAGTGTTTAAAATGTCTTGCTTGCAAACATTTCATGTTTACAGTTTGTTTCTTGCGGCTCTCAACCATATGGAAATTTTGTTATGCGGCTCGTAGGATCAGGAAGTTTGGCCACCACTGGATTATATAATTAACCCACAACTGCCCCAATTGAGTTCACAAAGCGCGATTTAAAAAACATGGTAGTAGCACTAATTCAAGCACACAGACATTTGTGGGTCAGATCTTTTGCTGAAGAAAGATAATATAACTTATATTAAGTCAGAAATGGTACTAAAGCCCACAAAAGCAGTTTGTAAATTGGGCCCTGTGGCTGTGCCCCGCCCCTGTGTGTATTTGTGTGCTATATGTTGCGTGTGGTGTGTTAATGTTGGTGTATAGTCATTGGTACACGGGATATAAGTGGGTCTGTGTAACATGAGGGATTTAAAATATATTTGTATTTAGGCATGAGGCTTGCACATTACTCCATGTGCAGATTAAAAAGTATATAGTGTGTGAACACAAGAGTTCACTAATTTAATTCACGTGCAGTTGTACTGAGATTCCAGTCGAGTCTCGGTGCAGCTGCATAAAAGCATGCATGTTCACTCACTCGGGGTTGTGTGCTTGGTGAGTGGAGAACGGATGAGAGAGAAGGAGAGATAATGTGTTACATTTAAAAAGAACAATTGCTATTTTGTGCTGAAAGAACCAGCACAATACTTTTTTCTGTTCGTCCACTTTGTTTGTTTGGTGTTAGTCCTGTTTGTTTTGTTCAGTGTTTTGTCTTATACAACCGTTTATTTTCTGCATGTAAATAAATACGCACAACAGTGCGTTTCATTCACCATTTCACCTTGCAGTGCTGTGTGTTCCTTTCTGGTCTGACGTCACCACTAAAGCCAACTTATTCACAGGCCCTTAGAGTGTAAAAAAAAAAAAAAAAAAAAAAACGTTCAGCCTGCTTTCACCTCTGAGTGTCGATATTCCCTCATACACAGACGTTCACCGTCAGATAACCAGAGATTAAAAACAATGTTTATTGTGGCTTTATAAGGTGGGGTCCTAAAACGTAATCTGTGCAGTGCTAGCTGTATGGCTGACTGTCCGGTCTCTTTGCAGGCAGGGAGAGCAGACAGGACACTACCCCTCCATGTACCTGAGGAAGTCTGGAGAGAGCCGGGCTACAGATACTGAGAGAGAGTTCGATCAGAGAGCTGCTCCCCCGCCTAGGAGGTCAGTGTGCTCCCTGGGGCAGTGAGAGACACTCCCTCAGCCAGGAGGTCAGTGTGCTCCCTGGGGCAGTGAGAGACACTCCCTCAGCCAGGAGGTCAGTGTGCTCCCTGGGGCAGTGAGAGACACTCCCTCAGCCAGGAGGTCAGTGAGCTGCCTGGGGCAGTGACTCAGGGTACCAATACTTTAAACTCAGCACAGAACTTAGAACCAGAGGACACAGTAGAAAGTGGTTTGGCAGAGAGTGGTGAGGGTATGGAATGGGGTACCTTGTCATATTGTTATGCGTTGTGTGTATTTCACCCATTTCTCCTCCACAGATCCACGATTCGGAATGCTAAGAGTATTCACAATCGGGGCCGGCAGAGAATTTCCCAGGACACGTACCGTCGCAACAGCCGTCGATATCTGCACCAGCGTGGCCAGCGAGAGGCTTATAGAACCCCTGCAAACCAGCACCAAAAGATGTACAGTGTGCAAGAGAGCCAGGCCAACAATGGTAACTACTGAGCGCCAGGGATTCACTCTATAGCTACATTTCCATCTGCCACAGGGATTGATACGATTTCAAACCAGATTGGTTCATTTCTATCAGCAACAGATCGTTTTCAATAAAACCGTCAGCCCAGGTTAGGATTTTGATCTCTTCACACTGATGATGGATGTCAATGTGAGGGAGATGGGTTTTAAAATAGACTGTCAGGGAAATGTTCGAAGTTGGTGAATTAATTTGTTTTATAACAAATTCGGAAAGTCTAATTTTATAATAATATCGTGTGTAAGATTACGGTTATTTTCACTGAAACTTCTGTGTTTTAAAAGTCGTGGAGGCTTTAATGCTAACCTAATTGTTCTGATATCCCAGTTTTTCACTTTTGAAACATTTCACAGATACATACTGTAACTACATTAATCAAATAGTGGCATACAGTGAGCACTTACATATCTGACCCCGTGAAATTCTGACTTCCGTGGCGGTGTGGCAAAGTGGTTTGCAGTGCGCAGATGTAGAGGTGATGATGCAGTGCTCAAGTAATGACAAACAACAACGTTCACGGTACAGTGATGGTTTATTTATAATCCAAAGTGACTTGACAACTGTAAATAATAATTACTGGCCATACACAACTATGTGTACTGCTCAGTCAAACCCACGGGGTTGAGTCCCGGAATAATAATCACAGTAAATACACACACAGAACACAAACACAGTCACAAGACCAGAGTGAGTGCTTTAAGTGCGAGTGGTAAAATACAATTATTAAGAACATAAGAACATAAGAAAGTTTACAAACGAGAGGAGGCCATTCGGCCCATCTTGCTCGTTTGGTTGTTAGTAGCTTATTGATCCTAGAATCTCATCAAGCAGCTTCTTGAAGGATCCCAGGGTGTCAGCTTCAACAACATTACTGGGGAGTTGATTCCAGACCCTCACAATTCTCTGTGTAAAAAAGTGCCTCCTATTTTCTGTTCTGAATGCCCCTTTGTCTAATCTCCATTTGTGACCCCTGGTCCTTGTTTCTTTTTTCAGGCTGAAAAAGTCCCTTGGGTCAACACTGTCAATACCTTTTAGAATTATGAATGCTTGAATTAGGTCGCCACGTAGTCTTCTTTGTTCAAGACTGAACAGATTCAATTCTTTTAGCCTGTCTGCATGTGACATGCCTTTTAAGCCCAGAATAATTCTGGTCGCTCTTCTTTGCACTCTTTCTAGAGCAGCAATATCTTTTTTATAGCGAGGTGACCAGAACTGCAAACAATATTCAAGATGAGGTCTTACTAGTGCATTGTACAGTTTTAACATTACTTCCCTTGATTTAAATTCAACACTTTTCACAATGTATCTGAGCATCTTGTTAGCCTTTTTTATAGCTTCCCCACATTGTCTAGATGAAGACATTTCTGAGTCAACAAAAACTCCTAGGTCTTTTTCATAGATTCCTTCTCCAATTTCAGTATCTCCCATATGATATTTATAATGTACATTTTTATTTCCTGCATGCAGTACCTTACACTTTTCTCTATTAAATGTCATTTGCCATGTGTCTGCCCAGTTCTGAATCTTGTCTAGATCATTTTGAATGACCTTTGCTGCTGCAACAGTGTTTGCCACTCCTCCTACTTTTGTGTCGTCTGCAAATTTAACAAGTTTGCTTACTATACCAGAATCTAAATCATTAATGTAGATTAGGAATAGAAGAGGACCTAATACTGATCCCTGTGGTACACCACTGGTTACCACACTCCATTCTGAGGTTTTTCCTTTAATCAGTACTTTCTGTTTTCTACATGTTAACCACTCCCTAATCCATGTACATGTGTTTCCTTGAATTCCAACTGCGTTCAGTTTGAGAATTAATCTTTTGTGCGGGACTGTGTCAAAAGCTTTCTGGAAATCTAAATAAACCATGTCATATGCTTTGCAATTATCCATTATCGATGTTGCATCCTCTAAAAAATCAAACAACTTAGTTAGACACGATCTCCCTTTCCTAAAACCATGTTGACTGTCTCCCAGGACCCTGTTACCACATAGGTAATTTTCCATTTTGGATCTTATTATAGTTTCCATAAGTTTGCATATAATAGAAGTCAGGCTTACTGGTCTGTAGTTACCTGGTTCAGTTTTGTTTCCCTTTTTGTGGATCGGTATTACGTTTGCAATTTTCTAGTCTGTCGGTACCACCCCTGTGTCAAGAGACTGCTGCATGATCTTGGTTAGCGGTTTGTAAATTACTTCTTTCATTTCTTTGAGTACTATTGGGAAGATCTCATCTGGCCCAGGGGATTTGTTTATTTTAAGAGCTCCTAGTCCCTTTAACACTTCTGCCTCAGTTATGCTAAAGTTATTTAAAACTGGATAGGAACTGGGTGACATGTGGGGCATGTTGTCAGTATCTTCCTTTGTAAAAACTTATGAAAAGTAATCATTTAATATATTTGCTATTTTTTTTTCTTCCTCTATGATTTTGCCATTTGTATCTCTCAAACATTTACTCTTTTATTCATTTACTCATTTGCTCTTTGAATGTTCTCTTGCTGTTGTAATATTGGAAAAATATTTTAGGATTGGTTTTAGCTCCCTTAGCAATGTTCATTTCTATTTCTCTCGGCCTTTCTAACTTCCTTTTTGACTTGCCTTTGCAGTTCCGTGTACTTTTTCTGCGTACTTTCTTTTTGGTCCTTTTTTAATGCTCTATAAAGTGTCTTTTTTCGCTGAATATTTTTTTTAATTGATCTATTAAACCATTTTGGCAATTCAGTTTTACATTTAGATTTGTCTACTTTAGGGATGTAATTGTTTTGCACCTCTAGTACTATATTTTTGAAGAACAACCATCCTTCTTCTGTGGGTGTTTTCTCTATTTTACTCCAATCTACTTCTGTTAGTCTCTGTTTCATACCTTCATAGTTTGCTTTTCTAAAATTGTAAACCTTAGCTTTAGTCTTTACTTTTGGGGTTTTAAAAAACGCTTCAAATGAAACCATGTTGTGGTCTGAGTTTGCCAGTGGTTCTCTGTCCTCTGTTTTAGTTATTCTGTCTTCGTTATTTGAAAAGACTAAATCAAGGCATGCCTCCCCTCTAGTCGGTGCCTTGACAAATTGTGTTAGGAAGCAGTCATTTGTCATTTCCACCATTTCAATTTCATCCTTCGTGCTACCCACCGGGTTTTCCCATTTTATATGGGGGAAGTTGAAATCCCCTATTAGTATGGCTTCTCCTTTGCTACACACATTTCTAATGTCATTGTATAACAGATTATTTTGCTCACCGTCTGAATCTCGCGGTCTATAGCATGCTCCTATTATTATGCCCTTTGAATTTTTGTCCGTTATTGTATAGCACTACCCCTCCTCTTCTGTCCTGCCTGTCTTTCCTATACAGTGTATACCTACAAATATTATATTCGTCCCCATCACTCTCAGACAACCAAGTTTCAGTAACACCTATCACATCATAGTTACTTGTTAGTGCAGTAGCTTCAAGTTCTAGAATTTTGTTTCTGATACTTCTAGCATTTAGATAAATATATTTAATGGTTTGTTGTTCTTGTTTTGATGCGGTCTCCCTTCTGTTTTTTTGTTGATTTCTCCCCCCTTCCTTTCTAGTTTAAATGCTTCTGAACCTGCTCGAGGATTTTTTCTCCAAGTAGACTGGTTCCCTTGTTATTTAAGTGCAGTCCGTCCCGTCTATACAGATAGTCCTCATTGTAGAATGTGGTCCAATGATCAAGATAGGTGAAGCCTTCCCGTGTGCACCACGTGTTCAGCCATGCGTTTTGATTAATTATTTCCAGCTGTCCATATGGTCCTTTGCAAGGTGCCGGTAGTATACCAGAAAATACCACAGTTTTGGTTTTCTCTTTTAATTTCCTTCCTAGCTCTCTGAATTTGTTTTGCAGGGATTTTGGTCTGTCTCTTCCAATGTTGTTTGTACTGATGTGGACGACTACTACCGGGTCGTCTCCTGTTCGTTCTAGGAGCCTGTCCACGTTCTCAGTGATGTGCTTGACCGAGGCTCCCGGAAGGCAGCACACTGTTGTAGTAAGGGGGTCCAAACTGCGAATTGAACTTGCTGTGTTTCTCAATATGGAGTCCCCAACAATCATGACCTCCCTTTTTTTTGCTGTCTGGTCACCACTGTCAATAGGGTCCTGGATGTTGTTCCTTTCATTCTGTTGTTGTTGGTTCTGCTCATCAAAATTCTGAAGTGACTCAAATTTGTTGGTTGTTTTGATTTCTGGTAGTTGTGTTTGAGGAAGTTTCTTTTTTTCCCTGCTTCTGCCTACCTGAACCCAACTGTTCTGACCTTTTATCTCTCTGGTGGCTTTCAGTCTGTTAGGGGTGATGCAGACTTCCATGAATTGTGGGTGTGCCAGTTCCTCGAGATCCTGTTGCTTTCTCACTTCTTCCAGCTCCATTTCTAGCATACTTACTAGTTTATGCAAGTCCTGGATCGCGCGGCACTTTACGCACACTTGGTTTAGCTCTGCTGGGTTTTCTCGGATTTCCCACATCAAGCAGGTGTCACAGATTACTGGCTTGAAGACCATGTTGAGGTTTTTTTTTTTGAAGTTTAGTTTCTTCTGCAGCTGTCAGCATGCTTTGAAACTGCTTCTAAACTGCTCTGTACTTTTCCACGCCTGTACTTCTCCCACTCGCTGTTGCTTCCACTCGCTGTCGCTGGGAAGACTGCCTCGTTTAACTGCGTTGTTTGGCTCCTCCCCTCGCCCGTGTCTCAGAACGGCACTGAATTTGAATCAGCTGCTCCGAGTTTCAGCTTGTTTGTTATCAAAAAAACACACGCGGCTGTTTGACTTTGAGCTGCTGCTGTGTTTCCCCAATGTCCTCTGTTTTTTGATTAAAGCAATTAAAGATGCAATTTCTTCTTACTGCTTCTAAACTGCTCTGTACTTTTCCATGCCTGCACTTCTGCCACTCGCTGTTGCTTCCACTCGCTGTCGCTGGGAAGACTGCCTCGTATTAGTGAACAGTAGTGCAGTGTTGTCCAGGTTTATGCTGGTCTTTAGCAACAGCTCCTCGTACATGTTAGCTGCCTAACAAGAACAAATGTTGCAATTAGCACGACAAAACAAACAAACACTAAACACTCATGGTCCTTCAACGGTTCTCTCGTAACCATAACAAAGGAACAGTTTGCTTTGCCACATCCCCTTTTGTACCTTCAGCCATGCCCCCTAGATTGGTGAGTGCAAATGTTTTTCCTCCAATCGCAATTGCCAGGGCGATGACTTTGTGTACTGTGGCTCCGACCCCTTCCTGGATGGCCGACTTCCAACTGACCCTGGAATGAACTGTCACACCATCTAGTCCGGGGCACACTGTTCCCTTTACACAGCACCCTCACAGGTCAGGAGGGAGATTTATAACCAAGATTCATTTTTTCTCTGTCACAGATGGTTAAACGTGCATGACACATATCTGATTATTTCATTTTGGCCTGTTCCAACCCTTGTCCGTTTTTTCAGGGAACACAAAAAAGATAAAATGGCAAAAATGCACAGGTGAAAGGACTGTGTTTAAATATGTAGGCTTCCATTTAGATGTACTATAGTTGGTTTTGTTGGAACAGTACTATATTTTCAATAGAAGGAGTATTTTAATTCAGAACGATGTGATTCTGAAAATATTACTTGCCAAAAGCGATGACTGTGGACTGTAATACAGTACATACTTTTAAATCCAGTCGGTATTGCAGCAGTATGCAAAATTCCCCATTTTAATGACCCAACAGCAAAATGAAATCAAAATTTTACCCATGCACAGAACTGCGTTAAATGTAACAGGCAATGTAATTTAGTAAAAGATTTAAAGAAGTTTCCAGAATTAAAACAGTATCCAAAGTCATTATTCAAAATTGCAGAATATATTGCTCAATAAGGCCATAATGTGACAGTTCACTTGCAAATGAAAATGCACAAAGCAACTAAAGATCAAAGATTTTTTTTTAAAAAATGCATCACAATATCTAAAAATGATTCACTTTTACATTACAGTAGCTTGTCTCGTTCGCTTTGTTTTGGCTGCATTTTTGTTGTTTGAATTGGAGGAAGTGCTGTGTAACTGTACAATAAAGAAGAGACTGATGCGAGAAAAAAACAATAAAAGAAAACGCGCGCTATAACGAATAACAAGTACATTGTAACATTGAAGCGATGGGCTTTGTTTCAGAAAACTGGTGACGGTGTCGGAAATCGCGTGTGGTGGATAAGTGCATTAGGGTGTTCCATAAAAAAAAAAAAATATATATATATATATATATATATATATATATATATATATATATATATATATATATATATATATATATATATATATATATATATATATATAATGGGGATTGATTTTATTCTTAATACAAGGGTGGTAAAACGTGACTGACGTGCATCTGGGTAACGGAAATTCGAGTGCTGACTGTAACATCATTTTTGTAATCGTTTTAGCAGCTAGTGACATTAGACTAATCGTATTTCAGATCATTGAAAAAAGATACATGTTTGTACTGGGCTTTACAAAAAGAGGCAGAGGTAAGAATGCAGAGTAACCCTCAAGTTCAGTCTGATACATTTCAGAAAAGAACACTCAATCTCTCATCCCCACAGTAGCTGTATGCAGGCATGTTTTGATCCTTAGCAATGTTACTTTGACTAGTGTACAAAAACTATTTTAAAATAAAATGATTCACTTTATTGACCACAGCCAATATGACTGAAGATAAGCACTGAAACAGATCATATATATGAAGATAAGCACAGAATCATTATAATATTTTAACTTTAAATTATTAAACTCAGTGAGCATGTTAAAACTTCAGTATAAAGCTGTACAGCGGAAATGCATTCATACGTTCTAAAACAGCGGGCTCCAATGTATATATCGTGATTGAACACCCCGCACCCACTCTTCGAGGGAAACAGTAAAAAAAGTAACATATATATATATATATATATATATATATATATATATATATATATATATATATATATATATATATATATACCTAAGCATAAGAAGAAGTGGTTATCCTAGGGCTGATCCACATCAGGATGACTCTGGTCAAGCGACACAAAATGCATGATGGCCGTTTATAAGTGCGAAAGGGGCTTAAGATGCTTTGACCCACCTCTGGGGTGAAATGATCAGTGAAGTAAGCAGTAAAAGACTTCCAGGAAGGCAAGGCAAGCAAACTAAGAATTTTCTTTTACCTAGTGTAGTACCAAATCTCACATTTTCAAATTAAGATACATGTTTGCTATAGCATGTTTCTTTCTAAACATTTGAAACCTGTACTATGAATGGAAGTGCACAACAGGTAAGACTGAACTTGCTATTTGTCTTGTAGAGAACGATAACCAGAATGGCAGCACCCCATCTCTCTCAGACCAGACAAAGGCACTCCCCAGTGTGCCCCCTCGTCCCAGCAAAGAGGTCATCCTGGAGCGATGTACCGAGCACACACGCAAGAAGGTCAGCATCCGATACTCTGTCTGAAAGCTGCTGCCACAGCACACCCTGCTGCTGGGAGGTGCACTCAGTCATTCTGTATTCAGTGTGAGTCCAGACACTCTGGACTGTTTCAAAAGGAAGCTGGAACACATACTTTCTTTCCCATATTTTAGGGTTCAGAGATCTTTGTGAAACTGGTTTATGACGCATCCATAAATTCCAAATAAGCTTCCTTTGTTTTGTGCATTCTAGTTTAGTTGTGTATAGTTAATATTCATTTAAATTAGCCTATTTTTCAGTATCGCTGTGCAAGAAAGGCATTCCCTTTGCTCTGTCCCTTGTTGTCCATATCTCACTGTTATATGTTTAAACATATTTTTCACTCTTTTGAAAATCACACATCATGGGTCGTAAAATGAACTGGGGAATACATTTCTCAGCACCGGGAGTGTTCAACAGTAGGAAGAAAAATTCTATTTTAAATATCGCGTGTATCCAGAACATGCTCCCTCCTGCAACAATGCTGGTTTCCTGCTTTCACAATACAAAGTTTAGAAGAAAAAGGTCCTTCTTCTGGTGTGGCAGGGCAGGAAGGCCTTGCGTGTAAATAGGGGGCAGGGCAAAGCCCTGCTGATAAATATGTTGAATTGTGGTGATATTGGCTCGATGTATGGTATGTTTTAAATGTGTTATTGCAAGGGCATTTATAATAATGGTTTGCAGATGAATGTATTGTTATGATAAATGTATTGTATTATTATTTAAAATGTATTATTGTTTGGTTTGGCTATGGTCTGACATAGGCGATGGTGGCAGCTGGTCAGATATCTCGTGAGAATGTATGGCCAGCAGTGAATTAATTAACAGGGTGGATGTCGACCATGCAGATATCAATCTCACGCAGAACGTGACCATCTCCAGGTTTATTCATTTATTGCTAATCTGGAGACGGTCACATGTATAAAAACCCATAGCTTTGGCTGAGCATGGTGGGTGTTCAAGGAGGAGGAACAGGAGCAAGAGAGAGGAGGAAGATTGAAAATGAAAGTTAAAAGATTGCTACGTGTGTTGGAAGCACCAGCACGGTACATGTTTGGGTGGAGGGACTGTTTTTGTTTAAACTTTTATTTTGGCTCTGTGAGCATTGTTTTTTTTTTTTTGTTCAAACCTTTGTTTAATAAAAACACGCCTTTCAACCAGCGTAGCCATGTGTCTCTGTCAGCTTTCTGGTCTGAGGACGTCACCACAAGCCGTACCGTCACACCTGGCGATGAAAGCTGAAGAAAAGTAATTCCCCAGTTGATGTACCTGTGATGTGTGAAAACAAAGATCAAAGCAATAGGAAATTGAAAAATATACAACTACAGCCAACCCAGAATAAAGCAAAGGGAATGTAATATGTTTCTTATAAACACTGCAGGGGAATCTGTAGCACAGAATGTGGTGATAATTTAACGAGTCCCCAATCTCAAGACATGTAACCGTGTACACTGCTGTGCAAAAGTCTAGTTCCAATGTATATGTATGTGTGTATGTATATATATATATATATATATATATATATATATATATATATATATATATATATATATAGATATAGATAGATAGATAGATAGATAGATAGAACGATGTTATGATCATCAACAATTTACTCAAAAAAAAACCTCCATTAGTGTTTTCCACTATTATAAAAACTATAAAATACAGCATAGTTTGGGTAAGACGAAACCAAGCTTATCAATTTATCAATCTTTAATTCACATTGATCAGAATCTTCAAAAACTTGTGATCACAACTTAAAGAAAACTATACATGAGCAGCTAAAATGAAGTGTTGTAGTAGCGAATCCATTACATTTACCCAGTGGTTCTCAACTTGGGGGTGGGGGGGTTATGAGAAGTGTCCCAAAAAAAAATATGTCTAAGACTTTTGCACAGCAGTGCAGCATTTGAATACCTTCAAGACACGCCTTCAGCTAAGTATAAACAATATTTTACTATAAAAAGTTCTAGGGTGTTACCACAATATCCTTCCACATCACCGGCACAACTACAGTCATATCCAAGTGCAATCAAAGGTTAGACTTAAACATTGAATATATATTCTACAGTAATCAGAGAATTCTGGCTATAAATATGATTCATTCATTCTGCATTTAGACAATATTTCACTTTGATTCAATTCAATGTTATCATATATCAGTGCTTGTTTCAACATATAAAAACAAAACAACAAATCTTGTTGAAAGTAAAACCTTTTATTAAAGTTACAAAAATAAGAGTAGGTTGTATTAGATTGTAGTAATTAGTTTTCAATATACTCAATGTATTTCATAATCCATTTAAACAGAATTAATCACACAATTGATTTATGCATAATGAGTTGTATTGTGCTTTGATTTGTTTGAGCGAGAGCTTTGATTTGCTTTGAGAGTCACTGGAGAGAATGTTTTCCATGTTATAGCATTTTTATAACATTTGCAAATAGGTGTATCTCTGCTTTTGCCATTCAATTGGTCGACTATCCTAATCATTCCATTGGTAAACCCTCTATTCAGTAATTTTATTGGCTGTTTTGAATGTAAGCAGATGACATCATAACTTCATCAAGACACCTCCCCATCTTCATGGGGGTTGTATCACAGAAAATGTATTCAGTTAAAAATACTCTTTTGTGAAATAACTTTTGCTAAGTTATTAATTTTTACTTATTAATTAATTAATTTTTATTTTCCTGATGCAATTTCACACAATGCAGTAGAAAAAATAAATCATATAAGTCCAATACTTATTATTTGTTTTTATTCTGAATGGAAAATTACTTATTTTTTTGTTGTTTAAGTAAGGCTTTTAATACACTATTTTATATGTTTGTAAATTTACGAGTTCACAAGAATATCGTTTTTATGACAGTTAACATAAATTACCAGCAAAGCCAATGTATTTTAATTACAAACTGAACCATGTCCATCATTCACCAGATGGCGGTATGACACCATTTTGACCAGATTTCGTACTGAATATCCATTCGGAGACACGATGCTAGCAATTTATTGTGACAAGTGTGAAATGCTTTGTTTGAAGCTCGATACTTAGTTCTGATAACAATCTGAATATTTAACAGTCAAGCCTAGCCGATCTTCACAGCAGACAGAAACCGGTTCTCTCAATTTATAATCCACTTAAATCTGGCTGACCAACACATGTCTCTGGTAATCAATGAGTTTGTCTATCTCTTGTTAGGGTTATCATAGAAATACATTCAAATATAAATTGTAATTTTTACATCACACGCTCTCAATTCAAGTGGTATGTTGTCTGTAAAAGGTACCAATGATAAGTACAGTGCTCCCTCACTATGAGGCTTTCGTTATAACCCGCCTCGGATATAATGCTCCTACAGCAAGGTCCCATATACTAGTGATTCATGCAATATTTCTACAGTAAATACAGTATCGGGGTGAGCCCATTCCCTCTTCCCCTCTCCCGACCCGCTCTCCTTCTTGCATTTGTTTGCTTGTCTGTCACTTCAAACTGAACTCCTGACTGCTGTTTAGCCAGGCTATTTATAGTTTAAAAATTGCTAATTAAAATGATCCATGAGTGTGAATGTTACCTTTTTTTTGTGTTTTAGTCAGATGTGCGGTGTTGTGTCCTGCAGCGCCCCCCACCCCTCCCCCGTTTATAACACTGTTCGGTTACAGCGCTCATATTGTGTGTCCCCGAGACCTGTGACTTAGTGTGCTGTGGCTCCGCCCCCTTTCTAGATGGCTAGCCTCCACCTTTCCCTGGAATGAATTGCTAAACCATCCAGTCTGGGGCACATTGTTCCTGTACACAGCTCCCTCACTGGTCGGGAGGGAGATTTGTAACTCAGATTCATTCTTTCTCTGTCACAATCGCGTTGAAACAGTTTATTTTATTAAACTGTCTGCATACAAGCAGCCATGTGCAAAACTCATACTAAAGTATGTATATATATTTAAATCTAGTTTGATTCTTAATGGCAGATTCGCCACACAAGTAAAGAAAACCAATGCTTCCAGGTAATGTTATATTAGTGGCACTTTCTTTATGAAAGTAAACAAAAATTAACATAAATGTTTAAAAATATATGTATTTTATAGGAAAACTACATAATGCATTAACATACAAGTTACAACAGGTGTATATTTATACTTGCATTTGCTGGGCACCCATCAGAAATTTAAAAACTCGGCACCCATACTGTCTAGTTTTTTTTTTCTTCTCAATTCAGTGACAGACTAGAGGTTATCATGTTGCTCAATTATAAATTTGATAAATTACACGCATTTAAAATATTTTATTTATTCGGCGGATAATCATGATTATCGCGATAATTTACAGACGATAATCGATAGCTGAAAATGTCATTATCGGCCAACCCTTTCTGGCAGGAGGGAGACATGCAGCTCAGATTCCTTCTCCCTGTCACAGAGGGTGAAATAGGGATGCTGTTAACCTTGCATATCAGTGGAAGCAATGTGTTGGTGATTGGCGGGGGTAGGGTTCATTTCTGTCCCTGCCAGTGTGTGGATGTAATCATTTGTGTTAAATTAATTGATGTTACCAGCCTGTAGCAGGAAAATATTTAAACAGCACCAAAGTGTTTATTTCGGGGCAGTGTCCAGTCTGTGTGGAGAGATGCTGTCATGGTGAAAAGACCTGTGTGGTTTGTTTGTATTTGTGAAAGTGTGTTATTTTGTTTTCCTGGTAAACGGCTTAGCCATTCAGTTTTAGTTATGGACCAAGAAAAAGTTTGAGTAAGCGCTCCGAAATGGAGTTAGGCTTTTGTTTTGTTTTGTTTTGTTTTGTCTTTTATTTCTATAATTAATAAAATTGCACAAAAGTGCTTGAAAACTGCAAATCTTGTGTCTGGGTCTTCTGTCTCATGTGTTTTAATATATATGTTTTTTACAACATTTATAAATATCAGAAACAAGTGGATACAAGCATATACTATTTCATGAACTAAATGTATCAGGTACATTTTTTTTCCTTATTACCGATAATAATGAAATGAGAAACTATTATTTTATTTATAAATATTTATTTTGAGAAAATAAATTGACAATATTGTCCATTATTGCTTATAAAGACCCTGAGAATAAACCTGTATTATTGCAATCACTCAGGCGATACAATGTATTGTAATCTACCTAAACATATATATTTTTCAACAAAGCTTTCAGGAAGTATTGTAAGGTCCCTTAGATCATAGAATAACATATTTTTATACATGTATCTCGAAGCAGAATACATAATAAAAATGACTTAACTTAAAAAAATAAACATTGTGTTGAATATTGGGCCCTTGACTTTCTTGTCAAACTAACGTTTCTGGTGCCCTTGCTCTCTCAGTGCATTTTTCTGTGCAACATGGACAGCTTCCTTTAGATCTTGTCTCAGCTGGGACACATAAGCATCGTAATCCATCACGTTCTCATCTGTCAGCACATTGCCGAACATCACATCAACAGGTAGGCGAGGTATCCTCCCAAACATGAGGTAAAACGATGCAGAACCAGTCATCTCATGGGTCGTGCAGTTATAAGAGAATGTCAGCGTGTTAATCATTTGTGGCCACTTATGCTTAGTTCTAGGGGGCAGTGCTCTTATCATTGTTCCCAACGTATGATTAAATCATTCAACACTGCCATTCCCAGCTGGTGATACTGTTGTACAAGATTTTTCTACATGAGCTATATCAAGCAATTCCTGCACCAGCTGTGACTCAAAATTCGAACTATGATCTGAATGAATGCGTTGTGGGAAACCATATACACAGAAATAATCATGCCAAAAGCGCTTGGCTACCTGTTTAGCTGTTTGTACAGGGAAAAGCATGTGCAAGACGAGCAAAATGGTCAGTGACCACAAGAACGTCCATGTTGCTATTTCTATGGTCCTCAGCTGACCAGAAGTATACGCAAACCAATTCAAGAGGAGAAAAGGTTTGTATGGATTCAAGTGGAGCCCTAGCTTCAGGTTCAGGGGACTTGCTCAAAACACATCTCCTACACTTCGTCACATAGTCTTTCACCTCCTGTTCAAGGACAGCCCAGAAGAATCTTTGGCATGCTAGTTGCAGCATTCTAAATTGCCCTTGGTGTCCAGCCTCATCATGAACTCCTTTTAACACAACAGATGTCAACACAAGGTACAATAAATTGGTACCTTTTCTGACCAGAGATAATGTCTTTTGCCACTCTATACAGTATGCCATCTTTGATTTGGAGTTTTCTCCATTGCTTTAATAGCCTCATGTGACGAAGTGCCTGCCCCTGTGTATATTTTCTGTTATATGTTGCGTGTTATGTGTTTAATGTTGGTGTACAGTCATTGGTACACAGGATATAAACGGGTCAGTGTAACACAAGTGTTTAAAATGTATATTTGTATTTAGGCACGAGGATTGCACAGCACTTCACGTGCAAGTAAAATATAATATGTGAGCACGGGGAATTGCACTTTATTAATTCACGTGCAGTTGTACCGCGACTCCAATTGAATGATTGATTAGCAGTTGAGTCTCGGTACAGCTGCATAAAAGCAACAAGTTTTCACATACTTGGGTTTGTGTGTTCGATGAGTGGAGAACGGGATTGGAGACGGAGCTAAAGAGAATAAATAATAAAATAATAACACTATGTAACACAATTTTTGTTCCTGGGTAGTAAGTGTTATTTACTAATTGCTTATGCCTCAAAAGTATATAAAATGGTTATTATTCCCCACAAACTTTGCTCTTGTGACCAGGACAGTGATATTTCAAAATATCACTATTTCCAATGGGAAAACGGGCAAATGTGTATGTGGCAGGCTGGCGAGTGGATAGAGGCCCAGAGACAGACTGCAGTTCAAAAAATATACTTTTATTATAAATAGATACAAAAATAAAAAGGCACAAGGGCCAAAACAAAGGGATTGAAACACAAAAAGAAAGATAAAAAACAAAATTTACAAAATAAAGGTTTCCAGGCTGGGCAATGCCTTCACTGGATTTAGAAAATTGAAAAATCACAACCAACAAAACACCAACCTGCTTCCTCAGCTCCCTCCTCCCAAATGAGAAGCATAGGCTTCCTTTTATGTCAGGTGGCTGGGCACTGATTGATCGTTAAAATTAACCTAATCAACCCCAGCCACCTGAACATAATAAACCCAGGCAGGTAGGGGAAATTAACCCCATCCCTGCCAATTTAAAAAGGGCAGAGCTTTGCTCTGCCACACACCTCCCCCCATGTACAACGTACACTGGCCGCAATCAGCCAACTCCGCCCTTCCCCCCACCCCACAAGAGTCCAATTATGTCCCTTGGGTGGGCTGTTATGGTGGGTGGTGGTGGGCGGTGTTGATGTCTGAGCCCCCAAGCCTTCTTTGGTTGAGGGTGCCCCAGATCTTCAAGGTAGTACGGCGATGGCGGCCCGGCTCCTTCTAGTGGCGGAGGCGGCGACGGCAGCGGACCCTCGGCAACCTTAGAAAACAAAAAGGAGACAGCAGCAGACAGCAGCAGGCAACCCCAGGCGATACGAAGCAGCAGGCAACCCCAGGCGATGCGAAGCAGCAGGCAACCCCAGGCGATGCGAATGTGTCATCCCTGAGCGGAGCGGGCATGGCATCCCTGGGCCATAGCTCCCCCCTCTCTGGCTCTGGGAGCGGCGGCTCCTCCCCCTCCCTGGCTCTGGGAGCGGTGGCTCCTCCCCCCTCTCTGGCTCTGGGGACGGTGGCTCCTCACCCCTCTCTGGCTCTGGGGAAGGTGGCTCCTCACCCCTCTCTGGCTCTGGGGAAGGTGGCTCCTCACCCCTCTCTGGCTCTGGGGAAGGTGGCTCCTCACCCCTCTCTGGCTCTGGGGAAGGTGGCTCCTCACCCCTCTCTGGCTCTGGGGAAGGTGGCTCCTCACCCCTCTCTGGCTCTCGGGAAGGCGGCTCACCCCTCTCTGGCTCTCGGGAAGGCGGCTCACCCCTCTTTATTGGAGTGACCGGGGCATCTCCCATGTCTACCGCCAGGTAATTAACCACCATGAGGGCAACCTCTGGGAAGGACGCTGGGTGGTGTTGTTCCTCCCACTGTTCCCACCTCTCCCCATCTCGACGCCACAGCGCATTGATAACTATGGGGAGATCGTGGATGAGGTCTGCCTCAGGGTGCATCAACCAGTCCCAGATCTCCTGGGACGGTGGTGGTGCTGGAGGTAGTGAGGTGGCCCCTGATGCCCAGTGTGAATACTGCACCTCTTCCTGGGCCTGGTTGTAGGGGCATCCTGCCCAGTTGTGGCCGTCCTCCTCACACCGGCCACACCAGTTGGCCAGTGGCACATCTGGGCAGGACCGCCAACGATGGTCCTCCTTCCCGCACCAGGAACACCAAGGGAAGAGGCTGGCCATGTCCTCCAGCGGTGGCTGCAGCAGCTTACATTTCTTCAGCTGCTGCTTGTCCTGCCTTTGCCGCTGTCTGCAATTTCCCATTTTTTTTTTTTAAAAAAAAAAAAAAAAAAATTATCCCAAAAATTAAAAAAAAACAAAAAAAAAAAAAACACTGCTCTGAGCCTCTAGGTGGCACTATCCCACTCCTGACACCAAATGTGGCAGGCTGGCGAGTGGATAGAGGCCCAGAGACAGACTGTAGTTCAAAAAAATATACTTTTATTATAAATAGATACAAAAATAAAAAGGCACAAGGGCCAAAACAAAGGGATTGAAACACAAAAAGAAAGATAAAAAACAAAATTTACAAAATAAAAGTTTCCAGGCTGGGCAATGCCTTCACTGGATTTAGAAAATTGAAAAATCACAACCAACAAAACACCAACCTGCTTCCTCAGCTCCCTCCTCCCAAATGAGAAGCAGAGGCCTCCTTTTATGTCAGGTGGCTGGGCACTGATTGATCGTTAATTAACCTAATCAACTAATCAACCCCAGCCACCTGAACATAATAAACCCAGGCAGGTAGGGGAAATTAACCCCATCACTGCCAATTTAAAAAGGGCAGAGCTTTGCTCTGCCACAGTGTGTCTTTTCGTTCACATAAAGTCAGAAAAAAACAACATATGAATCCAAATTAACATGTATTTATACTAAAGTAATACAAAAATGACAATAAAAGATTTAGAAATGAGTAGTTTTTCGAGATTTACAATTATACTGTAAATACATGTTAATTTGGATTCATATGTTGTTTTTTTCTGACTTTATGTGAACGAAAAGACACACATTTGCCCGTTTTCCCATTGGAACTAGTCATATTTTGAAATATCACTGTCCTGGTCACAAAAGCAAAGTTTGTGGGGAATATTTTCTATACTTTTGAGGCATAAGCAATTAGGAAATAACACTTACTACCCAGGAACAAAAAAAAAAATTGTTACACGGTGTAATTGTTAAGAAGCTCACCGTGTTTTGTTTAGTGATAGTCCATTTTGTTTATCTCTTTTGTTTTGGCGAATATGCCATGTCCTTGTGTTTTTGTTTTACCACCATTTATTTTCTGTTCTGTTTATTTATTAAATGCTGAGCGAAAGCATTCGCTCAGCTTCACCAAACTTCACATCTCTCTTTATTTATTTTCCTGTTTCTGGTCGGACGTCACCCACTCTGGCCATCTTTGTGACACCTCAACACTCGAACACCATCATGACACTTTTCATATCTGGACAGACGACGCTTCCTTTGCACGTAAAACATCACCCTGGATACTATGCTGTCTTCTTCTTGCCTTCGTTTAAAGTCGTTATGGGAAAAGGCCGGAATGGTCTGCTGAGAATGAAGTGCGGCACACTGGTTGCTCGCTGCCAAACTGACTGCTCTGTTCTGCACCGTGCACCCCTATTGACAATGTACATCCAGAATAGCTGTCATCTCTTCAGCTGTTACCATACCTTCCAACTGTTCACTACCTGCTGAAGTAACCAAAGCTTGAGTGTTGACCGTCAGATGGAAAGCATCATGAATATCTTTCTTCTGAATTGACTCCGACTTGTCTATAACAGCCTGGTAGGCTCACGGGTGAGATGCTCTGTCACACTTGTTTTCACAAAGGGGGACCCGCTCAGACGGACTGGAATTACATTTTTGACACCTGGGACATATTTCAAATCAAAATTGTATGGAACAAGTTTTGACACCCACCATTGCTCACAAGCATCCAGCTTGGGCTTTGTTAGTATATACGTCAATGGGTTATTATCGCTCCATATTGTGAAAGTTCTTCCTCTCAACCAGTGACTAAACTTGACACAGACTGCCCACTTTAAAGCAAGAAATTCAAGGTGGTGTGCTGGATATTTCGTCTGTGCCCGATTCAAAGATTTACTAGCAAAAGCCACAGGCCGTGGCCCTCTGTTTTCCATCTGCCACTTGACTCAAGCAGGCACCTAACCCATATGAAGAGGCATCAGCTGACAAAACAAAAGGCTTATCAAAATCATGGTGAGCCAAAACCACTGTTTGTATGAGATCCTCCTTTAAGCTTAAGAAAGATTGCTGACACTCTGTTGTCCAGTCTTCAGGACTTAGTTTCTTAAACCTGACTCTCTTCGAGCGACCCTTTGAGCCTTGTTCAGCAGTCAGCTTGTACAGCGGTCTAGCTTTCGCAGAGAAACCCTCAATGAAATGATTGTAATAATTCAACATCCCTAGAACAGACCTGACTTTCTTAGGAGAGGGTGTGCAGCCATCTTCCAGCATTAAGTCTCTCTCAGTGAGATTAGCTACTACTGCCACCTTATCTGGGTCGGTGGACACATCCTCTTCACTGATCACGTGCTCTAACAATTTCAGCTGTCTTTGCAAAAAGTGACATTTCTTTGGAGACAACTTAAGACCATGGTTTTGGAGATGACTAAACACAATTTCCAGCCTCTGAAGAGCTATCTCCTCACTGGGTGCAAACACCAGTAAATCATCAAGACAACACAACAAGCTGGTGTAATTCTGGTCACCAAAAATAGAACTCATGATTCGCATAGAAGAGCCTGGAGAATTACAAAAATGCAACCCTGTGGCATTCGATTATACTCAAACAAGCCAACTGGTGTAGTACAAGCAATATATTTCTTATCGCTTTCGTGCAATGGAACATTATAAAAGCCAGAAGTAAGGTCCATAGAGCTAAACAAGGAATTGCCTCCAAGAGCAGCTAAAGCATCTGACTGATGAGGCAAAGGATAGGCATCCTTAAAGGTGTGTCGGTTCAGTTCACGGAAATCAGTACACACACGCACATCCCCTGATTTTTTCCACACAAGCACCAACGGTGAAGTCCATTCACTATTTGACTTCCTATAATGCCTTTCTCTTCCATATCATTAAGAACCTGCTTAAGCCTGTGATAGTCTGCAGGTGAAACCCTACAATAAGGTAAACAGAAAGGACGCTTATCTTTCAGGTGTGTCCTGTGTACAAAGTCTTTAGCTTCACCACAATCCAGTTTGTTCCTTGAAAAAATCTGCTCGTATTTAACAACTAAATCTCTAAGCTTAGTCTTCCAATGATCGCTTACTTCACATGAATTCAAGTCTAGTCCAGCATGTTCTAACTCAATGACAATGGAGTTTACATTACGTGTACATTGGAAATTCATTTGAATGCCTTCCGTTTCAGTTCTGCTATTAACATGGGTGCTGTCCGTACCGAGTCCCCAGTCAAAATCCTTAAGAGCAATACATGGATGCACATCTGCAATTTTTGTGTTATGTCTCAAAGTCAATGGCTCACTCAAAGAATTAATTACTTTTACAGGCACCCACCCATATCCCCATAAAGGTGTTACAACTCGACCAACCAGTACATTTCTGTTGACAGCTCTTGAAGTGAAAGATTCAACCATAACAGTACTACCAGCCGATATTTGGACTTTGTCTGGTAGCTTACCCCATAACAATTTTAGAAAAGCAAACTATGAAGGTATGAAACAGAGACTAACAGAAGTAGATTGGAGTAAAATAGAGAAAACACCCACAGAAGAAGGATGGTTGTTCTTCAAAAATGTAGTACTAGAGGCGCAAAACAATTATATCCCTAAAGTAGACAAATCTAAATGTAAAACTAAATTGCCAAAATGGTTTAATAGATCAATTAAAAAAAATATTCAGCGAAAAAAGGCACTTTACAGAGCATTAAAAAAGGACCAAAAAGAAAGTACGCAGAAAGAGTACACAGAACTGCAAATGCAAGTCAAAAAGGAAGTTAGAAAGGCCAAGAGAGAAATAGAAATGAACATTGCTAAGGGAGCTAAAACCAATTCCAAAATGTTTTTCCAATATTACAACAGCAAGAGAACATTCAGAGAGGAGATTAAATGTTTAAGAGATACAAATGGCAAAATCGTAGAGGAAGAAAAAAAAATAGCAAATATGTTAAATGATTACTTTTCACAAGTTTTTACAAAGGAAGATACTGACAACATGCCCCACATGTCATCCAGTTCCTATCCAGTTTTAAATAACTTTAGCATAACTGAGGCAGAAGTGTTAAAGGGACTAGGAGCTCTTAAAATAAACAAATCCCCTGGGCCGGATGAGATCCTCCCAGTAGTACTCAAAGAAATGAAAGAAGTAATTTACAAACCGCTAACCAAGATCATGCAGCAGTCTCTTGACACAGGGGTGGTACCGACAGACTGGAAAATTGCAAACGTAATACCGATCCACAAAAAGGGAAACAAAACTGAACCAGGTAACTACAGACCAGTAAGCCTGACTTCTATTATATGCAAACTTATGGAAACTATAATAAGATCCAAAATGGAAAATTACCTATATGGTAACAGGGTACTGGGAGACAGTCAACATGGTTTTAGGAAAGGGAGATCGTGCCTAACTAACTTGCTTGATTTTTTTGAGGATGCAACATCGAAAATGGATAATTGCAAAGCATATGACATGGTTTATTTAGATTTCCAGAAAGCTTTTGACAAAGTCCCGCACAAAAGATTAATTCTCAAACTGAACGCAGTTGGGATTCAAGGAAACACATGTACATGGATTAGGGAGTGGTTAACATGTAGAAAACAGAAAGTACTGATTAGAGGAAAAACCTCAGAATGGAGTGTGGTAACCAGTGGTGTACCACAGGGATCAGTATTAGGTCCTCTGCTATTCCTAATCTACATTAATGATTTAGATTCTGGTATAGTAAGCAAACTTGTTAAATTTGCAGACGACACAAAAGTAGGAGGAGTGGCAAACACTGTTGCAGCAGCAAAGGTCATTCAAAATGATCTAGACAAGATTCAGAACTGGGCAGACACATGGCAAATGACATTTAATAGAGAAAAGTGTAAGGTACTGCACGCAGGAAATAAAAATGTACATTATAAATATCATATGGGAGATATTGAAATTGGAGAAGGAATCTATGAAAAAGACCTAGGAGTTTTTGTTGACTCAGAAATGTCTTCATCTAGACAATGTGGGGAAGCTATAAAAAAGGCTAACAAGATGCTCGGATACATTGTGAAAAGTGTTGAATTTAAATCAAGGGAAGTAATGTTAAAACTGTACAATGCACTAGTAAGACCTCATCTTGAATATTGTGTTCAGTTCTGGTCACCTCGCTATAAAAAAGATATTGCTGCTCTAGAAAGAGTGCAAAGAAGAGCGACCAGAATTATTCCGGGCTTAAAAGGCATGTCATATGCAGACAGGCTAAAAGAATTGAATCTGTTCAGTCTTGAACAAAGAAGACTACGTGGCGACCTAATTCAAGCATTCAAAATTCTAAAAGGTATTGACAGTGTTGACCCAAGGGACTTTTTCAGCCTGAAAAAAGAAACAAGGACCAGGGGTCACAAATGGAGTTTAGAAAAAGGGGCATTCAGAACAGAAAATAGGAGACACTTTTTTACACAGAGAATTGTGAGGGTCTGGAATCAACTCCCCAGTATTGTTGTTGAAGCTGACACCCTGGGATCCTTCAAGAAGCTGCTTGATGAGATTTTGGGATCAATAAGCTACTAACAACCAAACGAGCAAGATGGGCCGAATGGCCTCCTCTCGTTTATAAACTTTCTTATGTTCTTATGTTCTTATAACACATGCTCACTGTGAGGTTGGAGGACCACTGTCTTCCTCAATTTTGCCATTCCCACCTTATTTGGAATGTGATCTCCTTTCCATCGCACAAGGTTGGCCATTAAAGTCATAAATCTACCACTCTCACCCCTCTCCCCTTTGTCAGGTTCTTTCAGGAGCCTCCAGTAATTGCCATCGCTTTTCATAACCTGAATGAGATGTTTTATCAAATTAGTACCAATAATAAATGCATCCACTTGTCCTGGTATCACTAAAACAGGAACAATCATTTGATAGCCATACAAGGTTATTTCAAGGTCATAAATGCATTTGGGTTGAACCTGAAGCCCCCCACAACCTATAAGTGTGTCATTTGCCTCTCTACTATCATTAACACTGAGCTCACTGCGTTCTATAAGCTCTA
Organism: Polyodon spathula; assembly: GCF_017654505.1. NCBI lineage: Eukaryota > Metazoa > Chordata > Actinopteri > Acipenseriformes > Polyodontidae > Polyodon > Polyodon spathula. The sequence continues at coordinate 3,304,049 of NC_054574.1, read as the reverse complement.
CCTCTGTCTGCACACTAATCTGTTTTTGAGGTCTCCCACCTACATTGTTGTTAAGAGCCTTTGCAAGCAGATCAACTAACTTTGTCAGTGTGCCATCATTTTCTGAACCTTGTCTGGCACTGGGCTGCGAACACTTGTGTTCAAGCTGCACATGGGTCACATCAGAAGCTTCCTCTTTGGCTTGTTTGCTTGTTGTCCTAGACTTAACCACAATATTACTTTGACCTTTTGTAGCACCAGTGCTAAGCCAGTTACCTTTTAATCTTAGCTCTCACTGGTGGCTATCCAGCATATCCTGTACTTTCTGGACTGACCATTTTTCCAGTGGTCTGGTCTTAAAAGCACTAGCCAGTTGTGCATCGGGGCAGTGTCTAATGAACAGCATTGCAACCTCTAAACCTGGGTCATCAACCTTCCTACCCCTTCTTTGCAAACACAGTCACAAGATACATAGACTTGTTAACCCTTATCCAATAATTAAATGCACTTTCATTGGGCTGAGGCAAAGTAGCATAGAAATCGGCCAGTGGAGTTGTAGACGAAATTGCATCACTAAAATGCTGCTTCAGTATGCTAAAGATCACTTCAGAATTTATTTGCAAATTTACGTTACTATTTCTGACTGCAATTTTCACAACATCTTTAGCTTTTCCTCTTAATTTTTCCATAATTTCACGTGAATACACCTGAACTTCAAAGTCTTTCTTCCTCAATAACTTTGCATTACTTCTGTTCATAAACATTACACTTATCGGTTTCATCACCACGAAATGTAGGTGGTTCCTTAACCTCAGACTTTACAATCACATTGAGCTTCGACAAATCAAGTGTGCTAGCAGTTTCAGAAACCCTATTGTGCTCTTTTACAGTTTTTCCCAATTGTTTACACACGTTTGCTGAATCTTTGGCTCATTTTCCCAAAACTCTAGCAAAAGCAAACACTGCATTCAAAACTGTTTTATCTCTTTCCAAAATGACGCTTCATATGAATAGATCTGTCTACCAACCAACAACACACTGATGTGCTCAACACAAAACACTACTATGAATATCCCATCAGTAGTTTTATGCCTTTTGCATTTTCAGTGTTACACTGTAGCCGATTGTAAAAAATTGTCACAGTAATGTATACCTACTCAAATATATATAAATAAACACACACAAATACAATACAGTAACATAAACATTGTCATTTATTTCCAAAATGCAGTATTTTTGAACACTTGTGTTTTGTATGTAACACTTTCCACACCCAACAGGAGAAAACCAGGAAAAACATTCAGTAAGATAAAGGGTTTTCTGTACAAAAATAAAAAATGAGTGGCTCATTCTTTCAAAACTCTAAACACAAAAAGACAAAAACATATGCAAAATGTAAGATAAAAGAAATTAGGCTGCATCCCGCCTCCTATTTTGGTCTGGCCACAGCACCTCATCTACATCACAAGCGATGTTGCCCCTGGCTAAACAGCGGGGAAAGAATCTTCTGGAGTGACGGATCCAGCCGCCGAAAGCCCCCACATCAACTTCACCACATGCATCCTCCATTGCCTGGAGAAGAGGCACGCATGGGAGGGGATGATGGTCATACACCTTCCATCGCCATGCCGAAAAAAACTCTTCAATTGAGTTTATGAATGGGGAATATGGTGGGAGGTATAGAACAATAAATTGTGGGTTCGATGAACCAGTTGCGGACCAGAGCAGCCCGGTGGAAACTCACGTTGTCCCAGATGACAACATACCTGGGCTGCTCTGGTCCACCCCTCTGCTCGGCTGGAATGAGGATGCCATGTAGTGTGTCCAGGAATGTGATGAGAAGGGTTATGTTGTAGGGACCAAGGTTGGCATGGTGATGGAGGACGCCTTGCTGGCTAACGGCTGCGCACATGGTGATATTCCCTCCACGCTGTCCAGGGACATTCACAATGGCACGGTGGCCAATAATGTTCCATCCCCGTCCCCTTCTTTTGGCTAGGTTGAAGCCAGTCTCATCAATGTAAATATAAATGTGCTGAATTGCAGCGGCATCCAGCTCCAAGACTCTCTGAAACAGACAACAAGACAATATGTGAAATAGACCTAGAGCAGTCAATATGGTGAGGCACAATACACTGGATTACAGTACTGTAATGTGTCTATACAGTGCTGATATGATAGTAAATGCACAGTATAGTACTTACTTGCACATATTCATAGCGCTGTTCTTTAACCTTCTCTGAGTTTCACTCAAATGGCACCATGTAGACCTGTTTCATCTGAATTCGGTTGCGCTGTAATACACGGTCCAATGCAGACAAGCCCACCTGGTGAATGTTATTGAATATTGTGTTGTCTGCAATTATGTGGTTGTGGATTTCTCGTAGTCTAATGTTATTGTTTGCCACCACCATGTTCACAACAGCAGTCTCCTGTTCTGGTGTGAACAGCCGGTGTCTTCCACCATGGCCTGGCCGTCTCTCAGTTCTGCAGAAGATCCACAAATATGATATGACTGGCTACAGTAAGCTAATATAATCTATTTTCTTTCAATATGAAATAACATTACTGTAACATTGACCAACAATCACTGAGTAACATAGGCCTACTGATATGTCGGTCTGCAGTATACTACAGTATACATACATAAAGAGCATAGTGTAGATGGTAGGTAACTTACCGGTTCTCATTTCTGAATGTACAGATGATAGATGCAACAGTGTAGCGGCTCAGGTTGGGCTGAACTCTCTGCCCAGCCTCCCTCATATTAAATCCATGGTTGAGCACATGGTCAACCAATGTGGCCCTGATCTTATCTGAGACAACTGTCCTTCCTCATCCTCCTCTTCCTCCTCTTACTCCCACTCCTTGACCTCTAGCTCTTGCTTCACCATTGACTTCCATTTTCCTCCAAAACAGGAGAGCTCATCTGTGGCCTTTTCTAGTGCTAAAGCTCTGATTTCTAAGTGAACAATTCAGCAACTAGTGTTTACACCTGTGAGGAGTGAGTGTTGCCAATTGGTGTATAGAGCTTGGCATTGTGATTGGCGTTGCTTTCCAAAGGGACTACAGAGACTTTAATTTTTAATGTTGTGCCTAATGTAGAGAACAGTGTGTAGTGTTTTGCAAAAAGTGTGATATAGAATTGGAAACTGAGTGTAAAGCAGGAATTGTGCTTGCAATTTTGCAGACTTGGTTTAGGGATTTGGTACATGAGTTTCAGGTTTCGATGATTGCGTTTCAAGTTCCAATTTTAGTGTGTAAACAATTGGGAAAAACTGTAAACCAACACTGTTATCATCATGTGAACTGTCATGGTTTGGGGAATTTACACTTTCTACTAACTTACTATTAACTAACTGAGAAACAATAGATTCTCCAATTTGTTTTCCCAACTGCGCAATTACCTGTGTTAACATCTCCCCTGAAAGTCCATGATGCTCTTTTTCACAAGTAGCATTCTTTGAATCAGATACACAAAAGGATGGACAAGACTACTGCATTTCTGCCATTTTGAAACCCAAAACACCAGATTCGACACTGTGGGTGTTTGGAGTGCTAAACATTATATGCTCTTTGGCGCCTCCTGGTGGAATTTGCATTGCCGGTACATTTCTAATCCACCCCCTTCCCATTCCTGCTGCACTGAAACCAGCAGCTGCAACAGGGCTGAACTTGCGGCACTGTTGCTTATGCTTTACTGACTCGCATTGTTCTACATTAACAGTCTTATCACTCCAGTGTGCCATTGTAATTCTATAAAAAGAAAACTTACAATAGTTCAAAACATTGAAATGAAAACAACATTAAATAAAGAAAAACATGTTTCTTACATCAACTGAATAGGTGTAGCCGCTAGCTCCAGGAATCATGTTACACATTCGACTTCAAATTTAAATTGTAAACATCAATATACATTGTAATGCGGCGTATAACGTATTTGCTTTCCACTGTTCTGCAATTACACCTCCCCTATACCCGTCTGCATCTTAGAACCTGAATCACACGTTTGTCCCACGGCGATCGGCTGAGCTGATCTTTCAAATGTGGGTCACGGCATCAAATGTAACCCCTTCTTTGCAAACAGTACTCTGCGTTGAAACTTTTTTTCCGCTCTTTTCGTGTATATGCTCTATATGTGTATCTTACAACAAACATATACAGTGCCGTGCAAAAGTATTCAGACCCCTGACCAATTCTCTCATATTACTGAATTACAAATGGTACATTGAAATGTCGTTATGTTTGATATTTTAACTCAAACTCAGTTATTGTAAGGTGACATTGGTTTTATGTTGGGAAATATTTTTAAGAAAAATAAAAAACTGAAATATCTTGCTTGCATAAGTATTCAACCCCCACACATTAATATTTGGTAGAGCCACCTTTCACTGCAATAACAGCTTTAAGTCTTTTGGGGTAAGTAAGTACCAGCTTTGCACACAGTGTCGGAGTGATTTTGGCCCATTCTTCTTGGCAGATTTGCTCCAGGTTGTTCAGGTTGATTGGACGACGCTTGTGGACCGCAATTTTCAACTAGTGCCACAGATTGAGATCAGGACTTTGACTGGGTCACTGTAGGACATTCACCTTTTTGTTCTTGAGCCACTCCAATGTTGCTTTGGCCTTGTGCTTGGGATCATTGTCCTGCTGAAAGGTGAATTTCCTCCCAAGCTTCAGTTTTTTAGCGGACTGAAACAAATTCTCTTGCAGTATTTTCCTGTATTTTGCTCCATCTATTCTTCCTTCAATCCCTGCTGATGAGAAGCATCCCCACAGCATGATGCTGCCACCACCATACTTCACTGTAGGGATGGTGTGTCTTGAGACATGGGCAGTGTTAGGTTTGCGCCACACATAGCGCTTTGAGTTTTGGCCAAAAAGCTCTATCTTGGTCTCATCTGACCACAAAACCTTACTTTTTGAGTAACGGCTTCTTTCTTGCCACACTCCCATACAGGCCAATGTTATGCAGAGCACGTGATATGGTTGACTGGTGCACCATTACTCCACTCCCAGTTATTGAACTCTGTAGCTCCTTCAAAGTGATTGTTGGCCTCTCTGTGGCTTCTCTCACAAGCCTCCTTTTTGTTTGAGCGCTGAGTTTTGAGGGACAGCCTTTTCTTGGCAGTGTCTGGGTGGTGTGATGCAGATTCCACTTCCTGATTATTGATCTTACTGTGCTGACTGGGATATCCAAACACTTGGATATTATTTTGTACCCTTTCCCTAATCTATGCATTTGTATTACTTTATCTCTAACTTCTGTAGAATGCTCTTTGGTCTTCATTTTCCTTCAGATTCACAGCCTTACCAATGATCCTTCAACAGTGTGGTTTTTATCCAGAAAATGTGACAGCAACTTTAATGGTTCACAGGTGGAGGCCAATGGTAAGGTAATTGTGTCCTCGTTAGGGCAATTTCTTTCATCGGTGCAAACTGGGAGCTTCCACAGCACAGGGGTTGAATACTTATGCAAGCAAGATATTTCAGTTTTTTATTTTTCTTAAAAATATTTCCCAACATAAAACCAATGTCACCTTACAATAATTGATTCTGAGTTTCAGTGTTTAAAAGTAAAATATCAAACAGAACGAAATTTCAATGTACTATTTGTAATTTGGTAATATGAGAGAATTGATCAGGGGTCTGAATACTTTTGCAAGCCACTATATATATATATATATATATATATATATATATATATATATATATATATATATATATATATATATATATATATATATATTATATATAGCACCTTTCATAGTGGACCACCATGACAAAGCGTTTCACAAGATACGAGACTAGGGTGTGTGAAGTATGATTCAGTTCACTCTCAGCAACGTGTCACCCCAAAAACAGAGCACAAGGAGGTTAAGTGACTTGCTGAGGGTCACACAATGAATCAGTGGCTGAACAGGGATTTGAACTGGGTACCTGTTGGTCACAAGGCCGTTTCTTTAAACAAAGACAAAGACACACACACACACACACAGGGGAATGATTAAATAAGGGGCTGTCCTTTAAGACTTAATCTCTTTTGAAAATGTTTTTCAAAAATGTAATTGATACATTTTTTTATTATTATTATTATTATTATTATTATTATTATTATTATTATTATATATTATTATTATTATTTTCAGTGAGCTGCGCCCCCTGCCGGTATCTCCATGCGCATTGCAGTCGCAGAGAGGGTGACGTTGAAGGAGCGTCGCGGGGTCACAGGCATGGCAGCCTCCACTCAACAACACGAGTTGTGTGCTGTAGGGAAGACGCCCAGCTCGTAATGAACGTTATTTTATAGAGGTGAAGATAAGGAGAGGAACCGGGAGAAATCGAGAATACCTGCTGGCTGGACGAATTGAAACAGGGTACTGTATATTTAACAAATACGTTTTATATGAATGTTTACAACAAATAGCTTAACACAAGACACACACAGATGGAAGCATGTAAAAACATATTATTATTATTATTATTATTTATTATTATTATTATTATTATTTATGTATGTACAAGGGTGCTTCGGTCACAGCACCGTACATTTAAATTAGCTAGTGACAAAATAACAGTCATAAACAGAATATTTATTTAAAACAATCACGATGCCCCATTCAACATACAACAGTTCCTTCACACACTTCTGTAAATATGACAATGTATTATTCAGGGCAGCGGTTCCCCAACTTCGTGGCAATGCAACCACCTTCGACCAATAAAAATTACTCTGCGACCCCACTGCCCTGTATTACTGCAGAATAGTTAGTGTTGATAAGTAAAACACGCACAACGAGGCAATATCAACACAGCTGAAATATAGCCATTGCTTTTACACACAACAAGCACGTGACCGTTTTCCTCACGATGTTTTTGCCCTACTTTTCAGGAAATGCGTTGCTATGTTGATCTGATTTAGGAAACAAAGTCGCCCACATTCCCAATTATCACGCATATGCTGTTATATGCTACTACTACCAGCACTGCTACCACCACCACTACTACGACCACTACCTCTACTACTACCACTACCTCTACTACTACCACTACTACCACCACCACCACCACTACTACGACTACCAATAATATGAGGCTAAAAGTTCGGGTGGTTGTGCTTAACACCATGCATTAATACAAACATTGACAGGGTATACGAGAGGTTTACATTTGCAACGTCTTTTGTGTTCTTTCTTGTTGTGTGTGTGTGTGATTTGGTACGGCTTTGCTGAGGAAAGCCGTACTCATGAGACACAAGCACGATTCCTGTTCCGGTTTCCATGGGTTTTTACAGCTGTTTTTATCGTGACACAGTCATGACTGTAGAGTCGATTTTCACATGCATGTAAACCCAGCCAATGTTTCTCTGCTGTAGGTGCTAAATTAGCACTTGCAGTCGCTTCAGTAATAAAGGGGTTTCTAATCCACCCCTGTTCTTTCTGATCCTTTTCAGGGAAGTACTCTCAACTGTAGCTGAAGGCTTTCCAGGTGGTTGGTGATAATGGATTGTAAGTCACTCTTTGAAAAGGTGCTCTCATTAAAAAAAGTTAACTAATAAATAAAATGCTTCCAGACTGGCACGATTTACGCAATTGTACCACATGGCCGGCTTCTTGATCCAGCTTTAGATTTTGTCAGTGAGAGTAAGGACAGATGCATCTCGTCCTGGAGTGACAGGTTAAGGATATTCAAGCGATCGAAAATATCTGCCAGGTAAGCTAGCAAAGCAAGCCATTTAGCAACTACAAGCTTTTCAGCCAGCGGTTGTTGTCAGAAAGAAATATTCTCACTTCCGCTCTGAGCTCAAACAAACAATTGAGCACCTTGCCCCGCGACAGCCAGCAAACTTCTGTGTGGTAAAGGAGCTGACAGGACACTGCTCCCATCTCATCTCAAAGTTGACAATGTGAACAGCTTCGTCGAGAACTTGTTTCAGAACGGGTGCAAAGGGCTTGCCTGTGTATCATGCAGTGAGTCCAAATGGCTTGTGGTGCAAAAGCCTGCACTCTGATGACTAACCACCGAAAAGCAAAGAGTTCCCATCTTCTTCAAATCTAATGTAGGTCAACACCTGAGCAGCACCCGACACGTCGGTTGTTTCATCCAATTGAATAGCAAAAAAAACATAATACTTTGCTTTACCTTGGCGATCATACAGGTCAATAGCAATACTGTGAATACGCCTGGCCCCAGTGTCTTTCGACAGGGAAAGCGAATCCAGCTGGTTGGCTGCACTTTGTCTCATTGTAATCAAAACCACCTGCTTGGCGCACGGTAGAAAAAAAAGTTTCACCAGTATTGTGAGGTTTACCAGTTTTGGCTATCCAGTGTGACACAGTAAAAGATGCACAAGAGCCTTCTTGTTAGTTGAAGCCACCAACTTGGGTACTTTTGTCTGGCCCCTTAGTTCTATCAACTTTCACTGTAAGAAATTGATAGGCGTTCCTTGAAGAGAACAGTGCTTTGTCTACAAGTGCCGCAACATTTTGCATGGTTTTAAACTTTCCTTAGTCAGCACTGTGGCCGCAGCTCCTCTTCAGAACCAAACCAGGTAAAACCATATTCCAGGTATTTGGTATCATACTTTGGGATTTTGCTGCTGATCGGATACATGTTCTTGGTACTTCTTTTGCTTGCAGTGCTGCTTCCAATACTCTTCTTCAGAAAACGCTCTATTTTAAAATACTGTAGCAAAAAAAATTACTGCTATGGCGAAGAAGGAAGACAGACAGATACTGGGTAGGACGGGATAGAAAGGAGGTATGCACCAAAACACAATAAAATAAAAAGGGTAAACAAAACGGTCTTTATCGTTATCCAGTCAGACAGAAGCTCCCGCCAATCTCCAAACTAGCTTGTGGAGAACAGATTTCCCCCAGTCTTTATACCCCATAGCCACCACACAATTGTAACATTTAATCAGCCCCCCAACAAGTCACACTGTCCCATCTCGTAACCCCCCCATCTCCCACCAGGTGCACACCAAGTCCCCTGTGCACCCTTCCCATGCTGTCTAGGGGTCAGTCCCGGTGCAGAATATGCACCATTATAACTATAGGGAAAACAGATTTGCAGGGCTGTCAGCCTGTGTCAATCATCCAGTAAGGTACTGCTATTCTTGTATTAACACATTATTGCCATTTGCCACTGAGATTGCAAACAGCTCATGCAGCATTATCCCATAAAGCGGCAAACGCTACAATACAGTAAAACTTTCTGAACTCCCTTCACAGCAAATATAGTCAAGTTAACACTACAGCAGTGTATTCCGCTGGCTGACATGCAAGACCAGGATAGAAGTGCTGATTAGCTGACATGTAACAGTGGAAAAAAGCTTTAGTGGTTGCTGGGTAACCAGTTCAGAACGTTCAGACAAAGGCAGGAAGAGAAAGTGAGGACTCATTTGGAGTAAAAAGTGCCAATAATAATAACGTTAATATTTCTTAAACTAATATATATATATTTTATTTAATTGCACAAGTATTCACAACCCCATTGAAAGGCACTTGTCGACCCCATATAGAGTCGCAACCCACAGTTTGAGAACTGCTGATTTAGGGGACGCAAAAAACAACAATTGCATTTGACTTTGTAGATATTGGCAGAGAGTTGGGGGCTCTTACATTGATATACAGTAGAGATTGAGGGAGAGTTTGGGGCTCTGTTACAGTATAGAGGGTTACAGATTGAGGGAGAGTTGGGGTATTAACTTTATTTAGCACAAATTATAATATATCAGATTCTGACAGTGCCTGTTTTTTCCACCAACCTGTGTGTCACACTTCTGTATGTCTGTTGAACCACTTATCCTGTTGTCATAGAACTTGGTGTTAGCATTATTTAAACCGTTGAGAATATCAGATTCTGCAGATATAGGAGTGTGTTTCCCTGTTTATTCATTCATGTGTAAGTCACACTCAAAATGTTTTCTAGATTCTGAGAATTGCTTATTAAATTGTGATTAAACACTGACCTTGCTATTATTTACTACCCTGTATGTTACTGTTGATATACAGTGGCTTGCGAAAGTATTGACCCCCCCTTGGCATTTTCGCTATTTTGTTGCCTTACAACCTGGAATTAAAATGGATTTTTTGGGGGGTTGTATCATTTGATTTACACAACATGCCTACCACTTTGAAGATGCAAAATATTTTTTATTGTGAAACAAACAAGAAATAAGACAAAAAAACAGAAAACTTGAGCATGCATAAGTATTCACCCCCCCAAAGTCAATACTTTGTAGAGCCACCTTTTGCAGCAATTACAGGTGCAGGTCTCTTGGGGTATGTATCTATGAGCTTGGCACATCTAGCCACTGGGATTTTTGCCCATTCTTCAAGGCAAAACTGCTCCAGCTCCTTCAAGTTGGATGGGTTCCGCTGGTGTACAGCAATCTTTAAGTCATACCACAGATTCTCAATTGGATTGAGGTCTGGGCTTTGACTAGGCCATTCCAAGACATTTAAATGTTTCCCCTTAAACCACTCGATTGTTGCTTTAGCAATATGCTTAGGGTCATTGTCCTGCTGGAAGGTGAACCTCCGTCCCAGTCTCAGATCTCTGGAAGACTGAAACAGGTTTCCCTCAAGAATTTCCCTGTATTTAGCGCCATCCATCATTCCTTCAATTCTGACCAGTTTCCCAGTCCCTGCTGATGAAAAACATCCCCACAGCATGATGCTGCCACCGCCATGCTTCACTGTGGGGATGGTGTTCTCGGGGTGATGAGAGGTGTTGGGTTTGTGCCAGACATGGCGTTTTCCTTGATGGCCAAAAAACTCAATTTTAGTCCCATCTGACCAGAGTACCTTCTTCCATATGTTTGGGGAGTCTCCCACATACCTTTTGGCGAACACCAAACGTGTTTGCTTATTTTTTTCTTTAAGCAATGGCTTTTTTCTGGCCACTCTTCCGTAAAGCCCAGCTCTGTGGAGTGTACGGCTTAAAGTGGACAGATACTCCAATCTGCGCTGTGGAGCTTTGCAGCTCCTTCAGGGTTATCTTTGGTTTCTTTGTTGCCTCTCTGATTAATGCCCTCCTTGCCTGGTCCGTGAGTTTTGGTGGGCGGCCCTCTCTTGCCAGGTTTGTTGTGCCATATTCTTTCCATTTTTTAATAATGGCTTTAATGGTGCTCCGTGGGAAGTTCAAAGTTTCGGATATTTTTTTATAACCCAACCCTGATCTGTACTTCTCCACAACTTTGTTCCTGACCTGTTTGGAGAGCTCCTTGGTCTTCATGGTGCCGCTTGCTTGGTGGTGCCCCATGCTTAGTGGTGTTGCAGACTCTGGGGCCTTTCAGAACAGGTGTATATATTCTGAGATCATGTGACAGATCATGTGACACTTAGATTGCACACAGGTGGGCTTTATTTAACTAATTATGTGACTTCTGAAGGTATCTGGTTGCACCAGATCTTATTTAGAGGCTTAATAGCAAAGGGGGTGAATACATATGCACGCACCACTTTTCCGTTATTTATTTTTTAGAATTTTTTGAAACAAGTTATTTTTTTCATTTCCTTCTCCAATTTGGACTATTTTGTGTATGTCCGTTACATGAAATCCAAATAAAAATCCATTTTAATTCCAGGTTGTAAGGCAACGAAATAGGAAAAATGCCAAGGGGGGTCAATACTTTCTCAAGCCACTGTATTGCATGTGATGGTCATCAGCCTTGACATCATGCTGATCTCTGATTGTGAATGTACAGCCTTGGAGAGGGATGGCTATCACTGACAGACTTGTTCATCTTTGCAGAGCAATCCCAGAGATGGCTCTGTTTGTCCCGAGACTGCGTCCGTGTGTCCGGCTGGAAGGTCCCCTGCAGCGCTGGGGCTCCACTGCTCCAGAGAGGGGAGAAGGGCGGCCGGTATACCAGTACGTGGGGGAGCGTGCGAAGAGGAAGGAACGGGTGTTTGTCTGGGGGTTCAGCTACACAGGAGCCCTGGGCATCCCCAGCTTTGTGGTGCCTGACAGTGGCAGAAAGAAACCCAAGAAATACCAGCTAACCCCTTACAGACTGGAAATGCACCAGAAGGTAAGAATATAATTTGCAGAACACCTCCTACATTCCCAAAATGTGACAGTTTAAATAACTTAGCGTTACAGAACCCCCTGCAGTGTTTACAAGACATGTATTATGTTACCTTTGCTATATCGCCACTACTCATAATAGTTTTAGATTGGTGACATAATTGAAAATGCATTTTAATAATACAGTAACTATAGTAACAGGGCATGCAGTTAAGAGGATTAAGGCCAAGGCAGTGCTGTGTTGGTTGGGCGTGAAGATTCAGGGGCACCAAGGCAGTTCTAGGGGCAGAAAGACAAAATATAAATCCATTCCAAGGGCACCAAGGCGATTTCATACTCATTCGGTAAACAACAAAAAAAAGAAACAGAGAGCCTATTATACTGATGGACTATTCAAAGAAACACATCAATCTTTTCTGAGTGATTCACACACTAATTGTTACAAAAATAAAATATTGGTCACTTTCCCATTGTAAAAATAAAATGGTGTTGTGACAGAAAGCTTTGTGGTGACGTCAGGCCGGAATGCAGGAAAAACACACAGGCAGTACTGCAGGGCAAAGACACAGCGGCACTGTGATTTAAACACAAAAATAAATCAAATATTTAAACAAAAATAATCACCAACACAATACTACCATATAGGTCAGGCTGGGCAATCGCCTTCACTGTTCCTATATTGTATCTGTATTTTAGTTTTGTTTTCTCTCCCCTCTCGCTCTCGCGTACTCTCCTCTGTACACCCACCCTGGAGTGCCGAGAGCTGCAGGGTTAGGTGACATCTCCCGATTAGCAACAAATTAATCACTTAATGCTTAATTAATTCGGGAGATGGCCCAGTATGGCACCGACGAGTAAGATACCCTGGCATAGGTCTATGTTTTCTGAATCTGCACAAAATAAGGATTGTAGAAATGGGTAATGTAACATTTCTTATCAAGTTTGTTACCCTTAATTCTTCTGGAGCTTGAGGTAATGTTGCTGCATGTAAAAACAAGTGTTTTTTTTAACTACATTTGGTTACGTTGGATTCCCCCCCCTCTCCCCCTCTCCCCCTCTGGGCTGCCTGTGGTTATGGGGTCACCTTGCTCTCTCTCCAGATCTCCTGGGCTGTCAGTGGTTATGGGTTCACCTTGCTCTCTCTCTCCAGATCTCCTGGGCTGCCTGTGATTATGGGTTCACCTTGCTCTCTCTCTCTCTCCAGATCTCCTGGGCTGCCTGTGGTTATGGGTTCACCTTGCTCTCTCTCCAGATCTCCTGGGCTGTCAGTGGTTATGGGTTCACCTTGCTCTCTCTCTCCAGATCTCCTGGGCTGCCTGTGATTATGGGTTCACCTTGCTCTCTCTCTCTCTCCAGATCTCCTGGGCTGCCTGTGGTTATGGGTTCACCTTGCTGTCCTCCAGGACGCGTGACCTGACCAAGGTGTGGGGGATGGGACTGAACAAAGACTCCCAGCTGGGCTTCCAGCGCAGCCGCAGAGAACGCAGTGAGTCCCAGTGCTTATCTCCCTAAGGCTTGTTCCTTTTTGACGTTTATTTTTCAGGGACTCGCAAAATACCGTAATAAATCACTCGCCTTTAAAATTGTACTGGGGTTCTTCACTGGAACACCATAAAACCTAATTATACAACAGACTGTTGGTGTGTGTGCCTCAGTGATGTGGCCCCTCCTGTCTCCCTGTGTCCCCAGCAAAGGGCTATGAGTATGTGCTGGAGCCTTCCCCTGTCCCCCTGCCTCTGGACAGACCTCAGGAGACCATTGTGCTGCAGGTGGCGTGTGGTCGGGCCCACTCACTCATTCTTACTGACAACGAGGGAGGTAAGGTGGGGCGGATGAGCCAGCAAAGACACTACAGCGGGTTCTCTGGGTCTTTAGCCTATTTTCTGTGAAATAATAATACAGTTGTGGTCATCACATTACCAAAAGGACATTGCTGTCATGGAGAGAGTTGTGGTTGTGTTCTTATTTGTGTTCTTATTTGTGTCGTTGTATTCAGTGTGGTTGTGTTGTATTCACTGTGGTTGTGATGTTCATATTTATGTTGCAGTATTCACTGTGGTTGTGTTCTTATATGCGTTGTAGTATTCAGTGTGATGGTGTTCTTATTTGTGTTGTATTCAGTGTGGTTTTGTTATTTGCGTTGTCGTATTCAGTGTGATGGTGTTTTTACTTGTGTTGTAGTATTCTGTGTGGTTTTGTTATTTGTGTTGTAGTATTCAGTGTCGTTGTGGTGTTCAGTGTGGTTGTGGTGTTCTTATTTGCATTGCAGTCTTCAGTCTGGGGAACAACTCGTATGGACAGTGCGGAAGGAAGGTGATAGAAGACGAGGTGTACAGGTACAGCCATCCACTGCCAGCCATTGCTTTACATATTGAATTGAATGTATTTTTGTAATTGTAATTAGTGCTGGAACAAATATTTGAATATTCAAACAAACACCCTAGGTTTGAAATGTATTCAGTGGTAAAAATGTTCTTATTAATTCAGAATTCGCAAGTGATTGCTGTGGAAACCAGTAAGCCATGTCTGTTGAGAAGAGGTTTTCTTTGCTTCTTAGCTTATTTTTTATTTTTATTTTTTTTACTGTAATGTGGTGCGAATGATAACAACATAAGTATAATTCAAAATTAAAGAACATTCACACTTTTGTTTCAATTTTGAAAGACTATTCAAACATCAAAAACATGTATGGTCAGCTCTAGTGTTAATATATCCTGACACCACATTCAGCAAAAAGACAGTTTGGACATTAGTTACTAAATCTGTGAATAAAGGCAATAATATAATGAAATATGGACATGGCAACACTAACAGCACTGTTACAAGCGCTGGAGCAGAGACGGGGGACAGAGGGAGGAGAGATGCACGCCGCTGATGGAGAGGGTCGCACTCGGGGGCGCACCCCAAGTACCAGCAGGACCCATGATGGTGCCCCTAAGACACGGGCGCAGAAGATAGTGACGGAGGATGATCCAGGGGCATACTTGGTTGCCTTTGAGCACCTGGCTACCACCGCAATTTTCTAATGTTGAATTCAGATGAAGCAGAGGTTATGCTTGACCCTTGCAGTCCCTCATCAAAACTTAAACTAGAAATTAAGAGTTTGTGGCTCATCTTTGATCCTGCGCTATCATTAGGGAAGTTACTAAAGTATAATTTTACCATTTGACAAATATAGCCAAACTTAGACCAGTTATTTCTATATCTGATGCCAAGAGACTAATGCATGCCTTTGTTTCATCTAGAATTGATTACTGTAATACTTTTTTTCTGGTGTCCCAAAACATGTGGCATCCCGTTTACAGCTTGTTCAGAATACCGCTGCTAGAATTCTGACTAAAACCAGGAAAAGTGAACACATTACCCCTGTTTTGGCCTCTTTACACTGGCTCCCTGTGCAGTGTAGAATTGATTTAAAGATTTTGCTGTTAACTTACAAGGCCCTGAATGGATTAGCAGTTGTGTGTGTGGCATGCTATACAAATGTATTGTGGTTTGTTCTTTTTTTCTGCTGTGTACTGCACAGCGCTTTGCAGTACTTTTGTATAAAAAGCGCTGCATAAATGCAATAAATATACATTAGAACCATAGATGGGGAGTTATATGGGCCCGTGGAGCCTGTGCTCCAGCAATATTCCGGAACGTGGGCCCCGTTCCACCAGTATTGAATGATATTAAAATAATAATGCGGCGGGGAGAGGGATGGAGCAAAAGTGCAAGTGGGCAGTAAAATTATCAATATTTACTTGTGTGCCCATTTATTGATTTGCTATTTTGAGGCTTTACCAACAGTCCATTATGTACCATATCATTTATTTTGTTTTCTGTCTGTGTTGTTGCTTTAAAACAACTCTAAGTATTGTTTGCACTCCTTGCTGTTTTGAAATGCAATGCTGGCTTAACCACTTAAAGTTTAAACGCAGGGCCAGGGCGGCCAGAGCAGCAACACAGAGAAATTTGTCAGGTTACCTGAAAGCAATCAGAACACTGCAGAAGTAGGGGCTGCTTTTGTTTATTTAATAGAGAAACTGTTAAACGTTTCAGTGTTTCCAGTCCAGCCATACATTATTTATTTATTTTTTCGTATCGGTCTGCCAGTATATGGGGCGGGACACCACCAAAACCGATACAAACCCGGCGCCTCTGATTAGACCCTCACATAGGGCATTAGCAGGTTGTTTGGTTTCTGGGTCTGGGTTTCTAAAGTAGTGTGTGTCTCCCAACAGCGGCAGTCACGTGATACACCGGATTGAAGGATTCAACAGCAAAGTCGTTCAGGTGAGGGTAGTGAGAGGAACGGGTTAGACATGAACACCAAGAGATGTACACGACCAACTTTCTTTTTTATAGGGGCTCAGTTATGAGTCTGTCACCAGGCATACTAGTTTTCTGAGCCATAAAAAAATAAACATAAACCGCACAAACTGAAGATGTATTTGACAGAAAGATATTACTAAATTAATAGAAATAAATATTAAGAATTATGAACACTCAATACGTTGACCAAAAATAAAATATTTCCAAGTTGTTTTCCCTTTAATGGAACTACCACAGGGTCTATTTGCAGAACTGGTCTGTTGTCATTATTTTATTCATGTGCATTGAATCCTGTGTAGGCCCACTTTTTCTCCTTCTTTATACCCTATTCCTTCGAATTTAAGATGCACTTTTTGAACCATTTTCTGCTTCTCAAAAATAGCCTGCGTCTTAAATTGGAGTACAGTATAGTGATGGGTATATTAAAATTACTGACAAAATTAGAGCACAGTATACTGATGCCTGTATTGAAATCACAGACAAAATACATGACTACCCAAATACACAAGCAGCAACGTGACTGACTGGAGAAAAAGCTTTTACAATTTCAGCATTTCTACCAACCGCACCAGCTCAGACAGATTGGAAAAGCTGATCAGACGCCCGTATTTTTTGACATGCCAAGCAATACCACAGTTCACAAATTGGGTGAAAAACAGGTGTGAGTAATGATGATTGGGAATGAGAAGCAGCTCATAACTATAATGCTGTGTGATAGCAGACTGGAAGTGAGAAGCAGCTCATAACTGTAATGCTCTGTGATAGTAGACTGGAAATGAGAAGCAGCTCATAACTGTAATGCTCTGTGATAGTAGACTGGAAATGAGAAGCAGCTCATAACTGTAATGCTCTGTGATAGCAGACAGCTGCAAACTGCCTCAAATTGGGGGTTGTGTAATTGGGGTTGTATCTTTGTAAATGCAGATTTATTTGATTTATTCTTTCCTCAAATTGAGGTGGTAAATTTGGGCTGTGTCTTAAATTCGAGGGCATCTCAAATTCGAAGGAATGCAGTATTTTACTTTCATAGAGTAGACCCTTGTGCTTTACAACACCACAGTGTATTGGCAAGTTTATATTTACCTTTACCTAGAGGACTGCAGCTTGTACATTTTAAAATGAAAATGTTCTCGGTTCTCAGCTGGATATGTTTTGCTTTACCATCTGTAGGTGGCATGTGGACAGGATCACAGCTTGTTCCTGACAGACACTGGCAATGTGTACTCCTGTGGGTGGGGGGCTGATGGACAGACAGGTCAGTGAGAGCAATAGGATTTCTGTTTACTGTAATATGATTTATGTAGTGGAGATGGAGTGTGTCTGTGTGTCACACTATATAGTGGTGACGAGAGTGTGACTGTCGCACTATATAGTGGAGATGGAGTGTGACTGTGTGTCACACTATATATAGTGGAGATAGGTGTGTGTCTGTGTGAACAGGATGATTTTGCAGGGGTGACGTTAGACCAGAAATGCAGACTCCAAACAGTGAGGAATGGCAGTTGAAAACTGAGACGCAATGACTGCGCTCAGTGTTTTATTAAATAATAATAAATAAACTATTTAAACAAAAACAGCACACCAAAACAGGACACTGCACTTGCAGCCAAAATAAAAAGGTAAACAAAACGGACAAACGGACAGAGAAACAAGTACCGTGCTGGTTTTTCTCCAGCACCCTGTAGCACGTGAAGTGCTGTGCAATCCTCGTGCCTAAATACAAAATAAACATTTTAAACACTTGTGCTCATAACCCGTATTTATGTCCCGTGTATAAACACCAACATTAAACACACTACATACAACATAAAACACTGATAAACAAAGGGGTGGGACACTCCACCACAGTCTGTCACACTTTGTGTAGTGGAGACTGGGTGTGTCTGTGTCACACTTTGTATAGTGGAGACGGGGTGTGTCTGTGTCACACTTTGTATAGTGGAGACGGGCATGTGAAATGTCTGGAACTCTAAAAATTGAAATTGTAACTGTAGCAAAAACACTGATTTAAATGTCCCGGAAAATATGGGTTGATATAGAGCTTGTTTTTATTTTATTTTAAACAAAATGCATTGATCCTGCTTGCTCAGTCATTCAGCCTTGTTTGGCTTAATTAAAAAAAAAAAAAAAAAAAAAAAAAAAATATATATATATATATATATATAAATATATATATATATATATATATATATATATATATATATATATATACACACACACACACACACATTTTTTATTTTTTATCTAAAATAACGTATTCCTCTAAAATCGTCCGTGTTGCTTTGAAATCTGCCTCACCTTTGTCTGGATACATTTGATGTTCCAGTAATTTTGCCTTCATGACTAGCATGCCGCCTATAGGTGTGCCTATCTGGTGCATTGCACGCATGGTTGAGTGATTGCATACCAGTTCAAAGTGGGGTGTTCAGTAGAGCGGTCAGTTCATAACTCTGTAGTTCTGCTGTATCTGGAGAACCACTTACCCAGTTGTCATAAAACTTGGTATTAACATTATTTAGCCTATATGATTGAGAGTAACATATTGTGGGGATATGTTCTAATTCTTAATCTATACTAATCTGTGATGCTGTTGATACATTATGGTCACTTTTCCTGTTGCTAGCTCTAATTTAGATTTGCCAGCAGTGGAGAGGATGGATGTTGCTTGTTCTGTTTGCACTCTGATATTCCTTCTCTGTGGTGTGTGTTTGTTTCAGGTCTGGGGCACCACAGGGTGAGCAGCCAGCCTGCCATGCTCAAAGGGGATCTGGTGGGGGTCCGAGTCAGGCAGGTGGTCTCGTATGGGGACTGCAGTCTGGCTGTCTCCCAGGAGGGGGAGCTCTTCGGCTGGGGCAACTCCGAGTACCTCCAGCTCTCTGCTGTCACTGATTCCACACAGGTACTGATGTGTGTCTAGATGTAGATATCATTGTTCTTAAAGTACAGAGAAGGACAACTAGGACACCCTAGGACTTATTGCATGTATTGAGGAC